>NC_044188.1:533802-543802 GCF_900880675.1 Sparus aurata
CAAAAGACTCACAGGACATCCCTGCGGCCCCGTCGCCGTCGCGAGCCCGACAGTCCTTCTGCCTCGCCATGGGTAACCCCAGCGATTTCTTTGTGGACGTCATGTGACCCTGTGCTGATGATGTCACATCCTGTCCTGGTTTAAAAATGTCACGTTTATAAAATATTTCAACCAAATCTGCTGGTTTGAACGAGCAGAGAGGAAACTTTGATCTGTTTGAACTCATTCAGGGAAGTTTCAGTTCCAGAACAACTTCAGAGGTGATTTATTTATTTATTTATTTTATTTATGTTCATCATCTATGGACGACCTGAAACGACGCGGGACAGAGCGGGACGATCCAGGGATCACACTGGACCTGGACCACAGGGACACACTGAAGAGGAAACTGGTTGGTCACTATGAACCAGTCTGACCCGGGTCTGAAGCTCACTGTTCATCAATGATCCATCAATAATGTATATTAATATATGTATCTATGATGTCACAGTTCAGTCTGATGAGTGTCTGAGTTCATCTCTGCTGTCTGAAGGCACAAAACAATAAAACACGTACAAACAAATTTTTGTGTTGAAGTTTAGTGATGAAGGTTTTGGTTTCCAGACTGGTTGATGGTTCAACTCCTGGTGATCCACAACAGGGAGAAAAATATCAATATATCACTTTATATCATCAGGAGGAGGAGAGGGGGACTTTATATTATGAGGAGGAGGAGAGGAGGACTTTATATCATCAGGAGGAGGAGAGGAGGACTTTATATCATCAGGAGGAGGAGAGGAGGACTTTATATCATCAGGAGGAGGAGAGGAGGACTTTATATCCTCAGGAGGAGGAGAGGAGGACTTTATATCATCAGGAGGAGAGGAGGACTTTATATCATCAGGAGGAGGAGAGGAGGACTTTATATCATCAGGAGGAGGAGAGGAGGACTTTATATCATCAGGAGGAGGAGAGGAGGACTTTATATCATCAGGGAGGAGGAGAGGAGGACTTTATATCATCAGGAGGAGGAGAGGAGGACTTATATCATCAGGAGGAGGGAGGAGAGGAGGACTTATATCATCAGGAGGAGGAGAGGAGGACTTTATATCATCAGGAGGAGGAGAGGAGGACTTTATATCATCAGGAGGAGGAGAGGAGGACTTTATATCCTCAGGAGGAGAGGAGGACTTTATATCATCAGGAGGAGGAGAGGAGGACTTTATATCATCAGGAGGAGGAGAGGAGGACTTATATCCTCAGGAGGAGGAGAGGAGGACTTTATATCATCAGGAGGAGGAGAGGAGGACTTTATATCATCAGGAGGAGGAGAGGAGGACTTTATATCATCAGGAGGAGGAGAGGAGGACTTTATATCATCAGGAGGAGGAGAGGAGGACTTTATATCATCAGGAGGAGGAGAGGAGGACTTTATATCATCAGGAGGAGGAGAGGAGGACTTTATATCATCAGGAGGAGGAGAGGAGGACTTTATATCCTCAGGAGGAGGAGGAGGACTTTATATCCTCAGGAGGAGGAGAGGAGGACTTTATATCATCAGGAGGAGGAGAGGAGGACTTTATATCATCAGGAGGAGGAGAGGAGGACTTTATATCATCAGGAGGAGAGGAGGACTTTATATCATCAGGAGGAGAGGAGGACTTTATATCATCGGGAGGAGGAGAGGAGGACTTTATATCATCAGGAGGAGGAGAGGAGGACTTTATATCATCAGGAGGAGGAGAGGAGGACTTTATATCATCAGGAGGAGAGGAGGACTTTATATCATCAGGAGGAGGAGAGGAGGACTTTATATCCTCAGGAGGAGGAGAGGAGGACTTTATATCATCAGGAGGAGAGGAGGACTTTATATCCTCAGGAGGAGAGGAGGACTTTATATCCTCAGGAGGAGAGGAGGAGGACTTTATATCCTCAGGAGGAGGAGAGGAGGACTTTATATCATCAGGAGGAGAGGAGGACTTTATATCATCGGGAGGAGGAGAGGAGGACTTTATATCATCGGAGGAGGAGAGGAGGACTTTATATCATCAGGAGGAGGAGAGGAGGACTTTATATCATCAGGGAGGAGGAGAGGAGGACTTTATATCATCAGGAGGAGAGGAGGACTTTATATCATCAGGAGGAGAGGAGGACTTTATATCATCAGGAGGAGAGGAGGACTTTATATCATCAGGAGGAGAGGAGGACTTTATATCATCAGGAGGAGGAGAGGAGGACTTTATATCATCGGGAGGAGGAGAGGAGGACTTTATATCATCGGGAGGAGGAGAGTGAGCCATCACGTCTACATTTCTTCAGACAAATAATGAAAAGAAATTAGATAATATATATAATCAGGGTCAGTTTGAGATCAGACTGCTGTGTGTAATCTGATTACACATTCATTTATGGATAATAAAGCAGGGTCACTGTGATCATAACTATGTTACTGTTGCATATCAATATATTTCAGGCCCCTCTGGTCACCTGTCACCTGCAGCCTCCATGTTCACTTGTAAATCTTCATATTGTGTTCTGTGTGTGTGTGTGTGTGTGTGTGTGTGTGTGTGTGTGTGATCATGATTCATGCACAGCTTCGCGCTTCCTCTCTCCTTAGCAAGGAGGAGGGAGGGTCGCGTCCCAATCCGCACAAGTGCCGCCTCGTTCACAGTGAGAGGTCAGAGGAGGAGAGCCGCAGCCGGTAGCTGTCGGTGTGTGAATCAATCCGACACATCGGAGTTAAACTGGTTAAATAAACGTCTATGGAGAGTGTAACTACAGTATGGTGTAGCAGGAGGAGTCCAGTGAAGGAGGCTGGTTGTTCTGAACGGGACGCGGCCGGCTCGGGCTGCCGTCAGCTGACAGTCCGCCGCTGCCGCCGACATCTTGCCTCCGACCGGAGGAGACGGAGAGTCCGCTTGTCACGGTCAAACGTCCCGATGGAGTGACGGCAGGGCCGGCGGTTCCGTGTGAGGCAGCCCGGGGACAGAACAGCTTCTCTGCGGACCGGGTGAGAACACGGGGGGAAGTTAGAACCACCGCCTGCCTGTCGTTCTGTCTGTCTGTCTGCCTGCCTGTCTGTCTGCACTGCAGCAGCCGTGAAGTGACTGCGGTCGGTCGTCACCGTCTGACTGCTGCAGTAACGTTAGCAGGTGTTGCTAATAGCTACTCGTCGTCGGCGAACAGCCATTTAAATATCCCCGTTTTCAATAATGTATAGCTTATCAATACCTCAATATTACGTGTAGGTCGTGATTTAACATGTGGTATTAGCCAGTGTGGACCTCCTCTTAATTCGGCGCATTCAAACAACGGCTATGTCAAATATTATTGCGACTTTTCAGCAGAGAAAATTAACGTTAAATCGATGACTGACGTTTCCGTTATTTTCAGCTACACCGTAATGCAGCTACGTGACTGGGCGGTTAACTTGAGCCAGGACGTTAGACTCGCTCACTTTTAACGTTAAAAGATGAAAAGTTAGAGTCGTATGTTCATTATCTGTGGGCCGAAAATACAAGAAGAGACTCATTTTTTTCTGTGTTTAATGCTTTGACAGTTTATTTGATTAAATGAGTCGAATTACATGAAAACACTTTAAAATGTCAGATTTTTCAATGGAGTTGGGATTGTTACATCCCGAAGCTGTAACATTATCTGCGAGCCGTTAGCTTCCACACATAGATTGTACAGTTACAGCTGTTAGCATTGTCTTTCTCTGTGTTGAACGGGATGTACCGGTGTAGGAGGATAGCAGCAGCTAAGCTAACGCGCTAACTAGAAGCTGTAACATTAAAGGACATATCAGTTAAAGTGAATGTTGTTAGCTTACAGTGATTTAATAAGCTCATATGACACAGATACATGTCAGTTAAGTTAATTTCATATAATTCAATATGTGAGTCGATCGTTTGGAAGACAAATACGATCAAGCATTAAAAAACAATGCAACTAAAAATACTCTAGTTAAATCAAACCCTTGAACTGTGAAGTCAGAATTCAGCTTGTCTGATAAATTTGCCTCATAGATATAAAGAAATGTTGTGTGTATGATGTCTGGAGGCTGATTTCTGCTCTAATGAGCTCAAACTGGAGGAGGATGTGAGATTAGAGCAGGTTGTGTAATAATCGTCCTCTCTGTGCTGCAGTCACTTCGTTATGGTCGGCTCTGACTGACTGAGGAGCGTCGGCCATGATCGGAGGACTCTTCATCTACAACCACAAGGGGGAGGTGTTGATCTCCAGGGTGTACCGCGATGACATCGGGTGAGTCCTGCAGGTCACTGATGTGACGTGTGCTCATGGGCCATACACTAAAGTCATCCCTACCCCTGCTCAGGTACAATGACGATGCGTTCAGGCACACTAACGATGCATTCAGGTACACTGATGATTCGTTCAGGTATACTGATGATGCGTTCATGTACACTGATGATGCGTTTAGGTTTTAGGCGGTAATGTGTGTGAAGGACGTCCGTCTGCTTCCTCTCTTCACATCCTTCATCACAGATGAATCTGAATCTGCGCTGCAGCTTCACTGTGGCTGTGTGATGCAGCGAGCTTGTTGCTAGGCAACAGCAGTGCTAACAGAAAGCTCTGAGTGATGAGGTCATCTCAGTGTGCACTGATAACATGGCTGCTGAGGAACGATGGAGGAGACGGAGTGAGACGTCTGCAGGGCTTGACGCTAAGCTTTTTTCCAAGTAGCACTGTGCTACCATGCTGAAAAAATGTAGTAGCACACAACATTTTTTAGTAGCACCATGAAAATTCAGCAATTTTGGTAAAAACGTCATTTTCAAACAAATAAAGTACTTATTTAGCCTAATCCTAACCCTGTAGACTCATTTTTCATGTTATAACTGACTCTTTGCCTTAACAAAAACCAGGAAAGACAAACAATGCAAATGTGTGTATGAAAATATAACATTTATTACAACCAACCAGGAAAGTTCATTAATTCATTAAGTCCAGGTCCAGCTAAAACCATTTAAACTGGAAGAATGTCCCTGCTCCAGCAGTCAACACAGTCTGGTCTGACCCGCCTGGAGCTGAGCCACCTCTCTACAGCTGGACTGGGTCATAGCTCTCCAGTGGAGGCTCCTCGAGGCTGATGAGCATCAGGTCCTCTGTGTGGACACGGCCAGGCTGCTTCGTGTGGAGATCTTAAAGCTTCACAGCTACAGTTACAGCTACCCGGCTGCTCCCAGCGTCCAACATAACATGCTTTTCTTTCTGGCCCGCTTGGCCAGTAGATTAGAGTTTGACTGGCCCCATGTGTAACTTTAGTGGCCCAGCCACGAAAAAATTAAAACAACTATTTTTTTTTGAAAAAAAAAAAAAGACTTGTTTATTTATTGAAATTGTTCCCATTTAATTGTTTAGAGAGTCTGTCCCTGAAAAATCAGTATGATCTGGCAATGATGGCAAAAAGTAACAGGGGTTTGCGTAATAACATTTCAAAATTGAAATGACAACATATTTAATATTTTGAGATGTATCATTTCTCTCACTCCTATAATTCTGTTGTCATTTTTCAGGTGACTGATGTTCTGACAGCACTGTACAAACAGTACCATTATTTCTCCTGAAGCGGAGGCATCAGTCTACCTGGCTGAACCACCGCGACGGCGTAATGTCTTGTTAAGTATGTCGGCAGTTTCCGGCGAAGGCCGACCGCGGTGGATCATTTTTTAAAGGCGCCTATAATAACCACACCCTGACATGTACATGTGACATCTGTCTTGATTCATTCAATTTAACTTCAAATATGGACAACTGACTGCATGATATATGAATCAGAAACAGAAATGCTTTACAGCAGCTCCCATTCAAAGTCAAGAATATGCAGAAAAATAATAATAATAATAATAATAAACTATGTATATGCTGCATATTTATAATAGAAGTCTACTGCAACTGTACTTTTTTTTTAACCATTAAATGTTATTTTATACATTATCATATTCTATAATGTTCTGTCATGGAGTACATCACTTCACTGCTAACAGAAAAGAAAGCTGCTCACTGCCAGTTGCAGCTTCTTATCGTGATCTGCAGTCTTTGTTAATTTTTTGTCATGATTGTTATTATTAGTACCCATCAAAAATCACAGTTACATGTCAGGATGAGGTTATTGTAGACAGATTAAATATTTAACTGTCATGTATCATCACAGTGACAGCGTTACATACATTAGCAGCTGTAAACACATAAACACATTATAAAACACATCATGTGGTCCTCTTTAAACGCTGGGTGGAGGTGTATATTTTGGTAAATAACCGCCGGTTCTAAATAAATGCCGAGTCTAATTTATTTTGAAAAAACATCAAGGAAGAAGACGTGACCACTGACACTGCACGATTGTCTTCTTCGCCTTTTTTACGTGTTGTGCCCAGAAGGATGCCAGAGAATTCACAGAGAAGCTGGAGAAGTTTGTGACATTTTCATCCCAGATTTGTGTGAGGAGGGAATTAAACGCCTGTCCCAAATAAACACCTGTCTGTTATCATCAGCACGAGCTGAACAATAAATCTAACACAGCAAGAGAGGCGGGACTTAAGGCAGAGCAGCCAATCATCAGCCGGTCAGTCCCAAAGCCAGTGTCATGTTTGAAGCAGCAGCAGGAGAGGGAGGAGAGAGGAGGAGAGGAGACAGGGGAGAGGAGGAGAGAGGAGGCAGCTGCAGCGAGCGCAGACACAGAGCGGCTTTAGTGAGGCGGATAAATGGCAGAAAAAGTGTGTGTGTTTACTGCTCAGTGCTCACGTAAACAGCAAAACGGTGCATGTACTACAGTTTCTGTCGGAGTCGCACTGATGCGACTGAATGTAATTTTCTATTTGCACTGGAAATAATCAACTCGCAAATGCGAGCAGAACAGTCGCACTGTCGAGCCCTGGTCTGTATTGTGTCGGTCAAAACAATAAAAGCACAATTTAATAACTTTATTTATACTGAATCCGTCAACAACAGTCACAGTCACAGAGAGATTTAATGTGACAAGACTGCAGATGTTTTGTCCTGTCAGCTGGACCTCAGGAAGTCTTGTTGACGTGGTCGTCTCGTCTGTTTGTCCAGGAGGAACGCGGTGGACGCGTTCCGCGTCAACGTCATCCACGCCCGGCAGCAGGTCCGCTCTCCGGTCACCAACATCGCCCGGACGAGCTTCTTCCATGTCAAACGCTCCAACATCTGGCTGGCAGCCGTCACCAAGCAGAACGTCAACGCCACCATGGTGTTCGAGTTCCTCTACAAGATGTGTGACGTCATGTCCGCCTACTTTGGCAAGATCAGTGAGGAGAACGTCAAGAACAACTTTGTCCTCATCTACGAGCTGCTCGATGGTAAACAGGAGATAAACAAAAGCAAATTAAACGGACACGTTCAGACACGATGAAGGTCATCATCTTCTTCTGTGGTGTGTTTTAACCTGGAGCTTCAGCAGGAAGTGTCGTCTCATCACTCTGCTGCTCTGTGGTTTTTTTAGGTTTTGATTTTTGTAAGCGTTGGATGAGAAAATCAAAACCTAAAGAAAATACAGCGCTGACAGGAGTCGTCTCTGCTGAGCTGCACAACTGTCCTGCTGTTTGTTTGTTTGTTTGTTTGTTTGTTTGTTTGTTGTGACCGTGTTTGTATCCTGCAGAGATTCTGGACTTTGGTTACCCTCAGAACTCAGAGACTGGAGCTCTGAAAACCTTCATCACTCAACAGGGCATCAAGAGCCAGGTACCAGTCAGACAATTTTCAATTTAAAACCACTAACCTGGAATCTTAAAATGAAAGTCCTGGTAGAAAACTACATGCAGTGAGTGTTGTGGAATCTGGGCTTGCTTGACCATTCAGGAGAGATGAAGAAGACTCAGACACTGATGACTTCAGTTGTAGTTTATACAAACTGGATCAAGGAGGAACAGAATAACAGAGTGTTGCCATGACGATCCTCACGAGTCGGATGATACCTGCAGCTTCAGGCAGCAGTGCTTCTGTACATGGTTATCTGTTTAACAACACAGCAGAGTCTCAGACACTGAGTCTGCCTCCTTGAGCTTTACACAGTCAGCTGTTCTCTGTTCTGTAGACGTTTCTACAGGAGCTCTGGATAACTAGGTCACTCATAGAGCAGTCTTCACTGACCTTATCCAGACTTTAACGTCTGGACAGGATACGTATGACCTCCTATCCTATGAGGACAGAAGGACCAGGCACAATCATGGGCTTTTATTGTGAAACATCTGCAGCAAGTGTCACTGATAGCAGTGAACTAACTGTTTCCTGTCTGTTTCTGTTGTCTGCCTGCTCATCTGGATCCTCCTGCAGCACCATGTGAGTCCACACACACACACACACACACACAGACACACACACACTCAGACACACACAAACACACTCAGACACACACACACACACACACACACACTCAGACACACACAAACACACGCAGACACACACACACACACACACACACAGACACACACACACACACTCAGACACACACACACACACACACACACACTCAGACACACACACACACCCACACACACACACACACACACACACACACACTCAGACACACACACACACACACACACAGACACACACACACACACTCAGACACACACACACACACTCAGACACACACACACACACACACACACACACAGACACACACACACATGTTGATTCAGGATTATTTTAGTGGCAGTTTGTAATGTTTTGGTGTGTTGCAGACTAGATGATGTCATCTTGTCCTCTGTGGACAAAATATCAGTTTTAACACTTTAAATCAATACACATTTATTATTGAACGGTTTCAGACTCATGTGACCTGGTTTCCCTCCTGCAGACCAAAGAGGAGCAGTCTCAGATCACCAGCCAGGTCACGGGTCAGATCGGCTGGAGGAGAGAAGGAATCAAGTACCGACGCAACGAACTGTTTCTGGACGTGTTGGAGAGCGTCAACCTGCTCATGTCTCCACAAGGTAACACTGAAGCTAACGGGTCCAGTTCAGAGAGGTCCAGTTCAGAGAGGTCCAGTTCAGAGGGGTCCAGTTCAGAGAGGTCCAGTTCAGAGGGGTCCAGTTCAGAGAGGTCCAGTTCAGAGAGGTCCAGTTCAGAGAGGTCCAGTTCAGAGAGGTCCAGTTCAGAGAGGTCCAGCTCAGAGAGGTCCAGCTCAGAGAGGTCCAGTTCAGAGAGGTCCAGTTCAGAGAGGTCCAGCTCAGAGAGGTCCAGCTCAGAGAGGTCCAGTTCAGAGAGGTCCAGTTCAGAGGGGTCCAGTTCAGAGAGGTCCAGCTCAGAGAGGTCCAGTTCAGAGGGGTCCAGTTCAGAGGGGTCCAGTTCAGAGAGGTCCAGCTCAGAGAGGTCCAGTTCAGAGAGGTCCAGTTCAGAGGGGTCCAGTTCAGAGAGGTCCAGCTCAGAGAGGTCCAGCTCAGAGAGGTCCAGTTCAGCAAACATTCTCTGTGGTGTCGTTTTGAGCCTCTCTGACCCTGACGGGCCTATCACTGTGGTGAATCTGGACTCATCAGAACCACATGACCTTCTTCCATCGAGTCCAATCTCTCAGCTCCCGAGCCTGAAGCCTTTCTTCAGACGAGCCTCTCTGATACGTGTAGTTCTTCAGGCTTCACTTCTGTTCAGTCCGACCCGTTCAGTTCTGTTCACATGCTGTTTCTTACTTTCACTGTGAATCACAGTCGTGACTTCTGCTGTGGATGTTTCATCAAACCTTTAATTGATCTCCCATCACTAATCATTCAGGATGCTCACCGCTCTCCTTCCAGGTGTTGATAACGTGTCGGACAGTTCTGAGTCCAGTTTCAGTACTTCCAGAATCTCTTTAGTAGTTTTCTTTGCTTTGCAATAATCTGACCCTCTGAAACAGTGAGGTGTTTCCAGAACCACAGGATTGTTTCAGACATGAGAAGCTCCTCACCGCTTCACTAGTTCAGTAACTTGTTGCAGCTGAAACGTATTGATCCCTGCAGTAATGATCCAGTCGAAGGTTCTGACCTGTTTGCGTTGT
>NC_044188.1:548802-561486 GCF_900880675.1 Sparus aurata
CTGGTTCTGGTCTGGTGATAGTTCTGGTTCCAAGATGGTTCAACCTCTAAACCTTTTAGGAAGCTGGTTTTCTTGTCCACCGTAGAGTCACCTCGTTCAGTCACTGTGTACGTCTCCAGTTTCCAGCATGGTTAGGAACCAATATGGCCGACCACACGGACTCCTGACCTGACATGAACACTGACGACCCAACAGGACTGATGTCTGTGAAAGACTTGCTAACTTTCTGTGTGTTGACTGATTGCAGACGTTGGTGTGTGGGTGTGACGGGTGTGACGACAGCCTCTGAAGCCTCAGAGAGGTGGGGAACAGAATCTGTCCCTGCCTCACTGCAGACCTCATCCACAAACTCTGGTCTGTGCCGGCTCCTGTTGAGATTTCTTTGCTTTGTTTCATTCTTGTGAGTTGAACTGACAGTTCTTCAGTCCAGCTGAGTCCTCGTCAGTGCTCGTGTTGACGCCTGCATGGTTTCTTTTCGCAACCTTCAGTTATTTATTTATTTTTTTATATTTTTTCTGGCATAGACACCTTTATTAAGCAGTAGACAGATAGGAAATATGGGAGAGAGAGGGGGAGGTGACATGCAGCAAAGGACCTCCTCATGCGCTCAAACCACTCGACCACCTGCGTGCGCCAAACCTTCAGTTATGAACATGTTATCTCTGTGGGGACCGTGAGCTTGTAAAAGCACCTTTCAGTTGGATTGTTACCTGAAGAGACTTTTGTTGATGATCCAAGTCATTAGATTGAGGAGCTCATCGTAGATATTCAGATTCTTTGTTGGTATTCTTCCTGCAGGTTGGAGCTGGGTCACATGTTGAGTCAGAACTCGCTACATTAGTTTTAGTAAATAATTAGTACTTGGTTGTTGTAGACCAGCTGAGGGTTGGTGCTCTGGAAGAACAGGCAGTGGCTCCGAACCAGCACCTGAACTGCCTCGGTGGACAGGTGTAGGAGTAGGTGAGGATTTAAAGGGACGCTCCTGATTGGTCTCCTCCTTTGCCTGACGCCCAGCTTGTGAAGCACCTGACTCGGTGTCCGTCCCTGCAGGTGGCCTACAGGGCTGCAGCTCCATGTGGTTCCTACAGGCCGGGCCCAGCAGAGCCCGGTCGGTCTGACCTCCAGACCAAAAACCAGGAGCCTCTGCCCTCAACAACAGCTGCCAGAGTCTCTCCAGCATGTCAGGCTGTGATTGTTGGACGATGCAGTTCAACATCTGAACAAAATCCTTTGGAGGAATCCTGGACACGTCTAACTGGTACAAAACCCAGAATATATATCGGTGTGATTGTATATCTCATCTGGACTTGGATCACCTCAGGATCCTCCAGGACCCTGCTGCCACCAGGACCTGATACTGGATCAATAGATGAACTAGAACCTTTTACATATCAAGTTTAGTTAACTCAAATAGAGAGGAGAGTCAGTATAATGTCCCCTGTGTCTGGTGAGTGGTGCATTGTGGGAAATGTAGGATTCCAAGACATGAGGACTGGATGACAAAGGCGCCTCAATTATGAGTTTAAGTTGTGTAATTATAGAAGTTTGTTGATCTGAGGAATGTTTGTTCAATCAAACTGTTCAAATCTAAATATTCAAATCTGAAAAGTTTAAATCAGAATGTTTTACACTGAACACACACACACACACACACACACTAAACACACACTGAACAACACAAACTCTGTGTTCAGCTCCATAGAAACCAGACAAGTGTGTGTGTGTGTGTGTGTGTGTGTTCAGTGTGTGTGTGTGTGTGTGTGTGTGTGTGTGTGTGTGTGTGTGATGGACAGATGAATGGACAGAGGTGTAATTAAATCCTCGTCCGTCAGCTCAGCCTGAAGGTCCGTCTCCTCCTCTGTCTCTCTGGGCGTCTCACCACCCGGAGTCCGGCGCTCCAGCCTCGAGGTCGGCTGGACGGCTGCCAGGACGCCCCCGGAGGCCCCGGCAGGAACACTGAGGCATGATGGGAAACTCCCTCAGGGCCTCAGAACAGCAGGTGTACCTGACGGAGGGACACTTCCTGGAGAGTTCTGTATGGTTGATGTTTACTTTGGTCTGGGTTTGTTTGAATGTGTTGTTGTTGCCATGGTGACCAACGGCACACTGACATCAGTCACAGTCACATTCACACAATCAAATCCTCATCAGCTGATTCATTCATCACATCAGAATACATTCCCACAGTCTGTTAGCAGCTCTGGGAGCAGCAGTGACACCAGCAGCTTCAGCTGGACGTCTGCTGCTCTCACACACACCATCTCTACGACACACACACAAACACATGAAAACACAAGATGGAGGACGCGTTGCTCGATCCGCTCGTTTGTGACGTCACATCGATCTGTGAGGGTGCTCTGCAGAAGGCTCAGGAGATGATTTCTGCTGAAACATGTCTTCTATGAGGTCACAGTCTGCACCAGTGAGCTGTCATAGCTCCGCCCACCTGTGCAGGTGAGCAGCAGGTCTGATGGTAATGCAGTCAGACGCTGATGATTCTGTTGTTCTTCATTCGTCCTCGTCAGCAGGTAAACTTCGAGTCACGCTCTCAGGTTTCAGTCGTATTGATCTGAAGCTCAGAGTCAGTGTGAGGTCATTGTTGCAGTGCATGATGGGATTGTGCCAGGCTGCTCAGCTGCCAGCATTCAAACCTCATTCAGCTCACAATGCAGCTTTAATGAGCTGCTCTGCATGATGAGAGAGAAGCTCTGCAGGCACTCTGTCTCCCCGTGAAGGTGACCGAGGAGCTGCTGCAGCTGCCTTACACAGCAACAACACAACAACAACAACAACAACAACACAACAACAATAACAACAACAACAATAAGCAACAAACAGGTTGTCTCCTTATGAAGGTGACCGAGGAGCTGCTGCAGCTTACTGCTGGTAAATAAAACAAAAATAAACAACAACAAACAACAACAACAACAACACCACAAAAACAACTATAACGAACAACAACAACAGCTGCAGCTGACTGCTGGTAAATAATACAACAATAAACAACAACAACAATAACAACAACACAACAACAATAACAACAAAACAGCAACAATAAGCAACAAACAGGTTGTCTCCCCATGAAGGTGACAGAGGAGCTGCTGCAGCTGACTGCTGGTAAATAACACAACAATAAACAACAACAACACTAACACTAAAACAACTATAACAAACAATAACAACAACAACAGCTGCAGCTGACTGCTAGTAAATAATACAACAATAAACAACAACAACAAACAACAACAACAACAGAACAACAACAACAACAACAACTCAACAACAACTATAACGAACAACAACGACAGCTGCAGCTGACTGCTAGTAAATAATACAACAATAAACAACAACAACAAACAACAACAACAACAGAACAACAACAACAACAACAACTCAACAACAACTATAATGAACAACAAAAACAGCAGCAGCTTACTGCTAGTAAATAATACAACAATAAACAACACAACAGTGGCTGAGTCTCGTGTTAATGATGTGTTGTAGTTTATTGTGTTGCTGTTGTTAATTGTGTTATTGTTTGTTGTATCGTTGTTGTCGTGGTTGCGATTGGTCTAATCTCATGATAATAATAATAAGCTGGGTCAGCAGCTGTCATTGTGCCGCGCGGCGTGTTGTTAATGAGCTGCAGTAATCAGTGAGTCATGTGACGGAGCTGCTGCAGCGATGAAGGTTGAGAGGAACCAAATAACACCGACTGTTTCCACCCGAGGATGGAACAAACATACGTCACCTGTGAACAGGTGTGACCCTGTGACACGTCTTTGATACGACTATGTGTCGCCTCGTGCTGCAGAATCCTGGAACCAGTTTCAGAAATGTAGAGAACCATATGAGACCTGCGTCAGTTACTGTTCTGGAGTTTACCAGTCGGTCCTGATGTCCTGATGTTCTTGTGATATTTTGTTCTCATGTTCTTGTGTTCTGAAGTTCTGATGTATTTCATCTGGGCTCCCTTGTCTGTGTCTAACGGATCAGATCTGCCTCTCTGAGTGCGTCTCTGTTTGGACAGATGTTCTCACAGAGACAAGTCACTCTGCACATCTGGACTGCTGCTGCTGGGAAAACACCTCGGGGTGGCCCTACCTGTGGCCCCGAGCCCTGAAGGCCCCCAGAGACAACAACAGGAACCAGAACCACGTCTGTGTCTGTTTGTGGGCAGCTGATCCAGAACAGACAAAAAACACAACCAGAAAAACTGTTTAACTAAGAATACTGAGACTCAGACTGCGAAGAGTTAAACAGTCAGTGTGTAAACGGACACCGCTCACACACACACACACACACACACACACACACACACTCACCTGACCCCGCCCCTCCGGACCGGCCCCACTGCAGCAGCGAGCGAACTGTCCGGGAACTTCCCCTCACTTTGTTCCAGAGCGGAGCGGGACGCACCAAGACCGGGACCAGGAGCAGCCCGACCCGGCTCAGCCCGTCCTCAGACCCTCTTCTCTTCTCAGCACGGATCAGGACCGGATTGTTTTTAATGGTTCTCAAGGACCAACAAGGACCCGAGGAGACCCGGACTGACGGCGTGGAGACGCTTTCTGTGGACACGCGCACAGACTGACGGATGTATGGATTGATTGGTTGATTGATTGATTGATTAATTGGTTGATTGGCGGGTCATGTGTCGGACTGTGTAGAGTCTCATCATGGATCCTCCTTTGCTGACGGTGATGATGATGATGATGTTGGTGATGAAGGTGAGCGGAGCTTCTGTGAGGCCGCAGGTCAGTGAACTCACTTATCAATCGATCATTTATCTATGATTCGTGGTGTTAAACTGTTTAAGTCGCATGAAGTCCGCTGATTGATCAAATGGTTCAGAATTATTGATTGATAATAATGATATGTTACTTTTGATCGTCATTTTTTATCATTAATCGATCAAAATTATGATAATTCTTCTGTAAACATCGTTCAGTTCTCATCATGAAGACTTGGCAATAATAATCATTAATCATAATCATAATCAGTGAAGTGAAAACAAACCAATATCCAATATGATCAATCAATCATTACATGAATGTGCAGCGAGGGAACAAAACACACACCATTCCAACTTTAATTAATATTCAATATTTCCTCTTCTCATGATTTATTGATCCTGTATTTAAAATCCATCAGAGGACTCGACCAGCTTCTTCATCAATTAACCTGAACCAGCTGAGCTCTGATTGGTTCAAAACTGTAACAGTTCAACTCATCAACTAATCAATTACTATCAACTGTTTTGATAATTGATTACTGTCAGTTTGAGGACAGGATTTTACAGACAAGCAGCTAGTCAATCGATCAAGAAAATGATCAATAATGAAACTAATCTGTAGCTGTGTGGAGCAGAGTGTTTCTCTGTGTGATCAGATCAGCACCAGATAAGATTTTATTTTGGCGGTCTGCTGTTGATGATGATGTTTACAGTCTGAACTGGAAGTGAAGCGAGTCCAGCTGAGTTCAGTTCAGACCGGAGGAGCAGAGGAGGTTCACATGTGGGTGACAGATAGAGAGGGGGAGGAGGAGGAGGAGGAGGAGGAAGGGGAGGAGGAGGAGGAGGAGGAGGCGGAGGAAGGGGAGGAGGAGGAGGAGGAGGAGGAGGTGGGGCGATCAAAGGGGCAACACAGGAAAGAAAGAAAGTAAGAAAGAAAGAAAGAAAGAGAGAGAGAAAGAAAGAAGAGGAAGTGTTTCACATCTGTAGTCAATCAGAGTTTTTGTGCCACGTCTCAAACTTTGTTCATGTAGAAACTTTGAAGTTTACTGTTGAGTCAGCTGATCTGCTGTCAGCCAATCAGACTCATCTGAAGCTCGATGTTTACACTGATAAACGTGTTTTTCCTTGCTTCATTGAGACTCAATACTACATTTCCCATGAGCCTCAGCACATCAGCAGTGTGGATCAGAGTGACAATGAATAACAAACATGTTGCCATGGTAACTAACAGTGAAAACCTGATTGGATGTCTGGTGGTGAAATGCACCCTGGGAGTCATTGATAAAAACGTTCTGATACACTTTCATTCAGAATCAGTGACATCATCGAGAGGAAAGTGTTGTCATCATCAACCGTGAACCTGCTATGACCTGTTAAAGATTCTGGGTTGTGTGTTTTCAGACATGTGGCAGCAGCAGAGTGACGGAGACCAGACAGAAACGCTACGCCATCAACCCCGTCGGACACAAGTGGACGCACCACAACCTCACATACAGGTAGAGCTCAGAGGTCACGAGACATACAGGGAGAGGTCAGAGGTCACGGGACATACAGGGAGAGGTCAGAGGTCACGGGACATACAGGGAGAGGTCAGAGGTCACGGGACATACAGGGAGAGTTCTAAGGAGAGGTCAGAGGTCACGAGACATACAGGTAGAGCTCAGAGGTCACGAGACATACAGGGAGAGGTCAGAGGTCACGAGACATACAGGGAGAGCTCAGAGGTCACGGGACATACAGGGAGAGGTCACTGGACATACAGGGAGAGGTCAGAGGTCACGGGACATACAGGGAGAGGTCAGAGGTCACGGGACATACAGGGAGAGGTCAGAGGTCACGGGACATACAGGGAGAGGTCACTGGACATACAGGGAGAGGTCAGAGGTCACGGGACATACAGGGAGAGGTCAGAGGTCACGGGACATACAGGGAGAGGTCAGAGGTCACGGGACATACAGGGAGAGGTCAGAGGTCACGGGACATACAGGGAGAGGTCAGAGGTCACGGGACATACAGGGAGAGGTCACTGGACATACAGGTAGAGGTCACGAGACATACAGGTAGAGGTCAGAGGTCACGAGACATACAGGGAGAGGTCAGAGGTCACGGGACATACAGGGAGAGGTCAGAGGTCACGGGACATACAGGGAGAGGTCACGGGACATACAGGGAGAGGTCAGAGGTCACGGGACATACGGGGAGAGGTCAGAGGTCATGGGACATACAGGGAGAGGTCACTGGACATACAGGGAGAGGTCAGAGGTCACGGGACATACAGGGAGAGGTCACGGGACATACAGGGAGAGGTCAGAAGTCACGGGACATACAGGGAGAGGTCAGAGGTCACGGGACATACAGGGAGAGGTCAGAGGTCACGGGACATACAGGGAGAGTTCTAAGGAGAGGTCAGAGGTCACGGGACATACAGGAAGAGGTCACGGGACATACAGGAACAGGTCACGGGACATACAGGTAGAGGTCAGAGGTCACGAGACATACAGGGAGAGGTCAGAGGTCACGGGACATACAGGGAGAGGTCAGAGGTCACGGGACATACAGGGAGAGGTCACGGGACATACAGGGAGAGGTCAGAGGTCACGGGACATACGGGGAGAGGTCAGAGGTCACGGGACATACAGGGAGAGGTCACTGGACATACAGGGAGAGGTCAGAGGTCACGGGACATACAGGGAGAGGTCACGGGACATACAGGGAGAGGTCAGAAGTCACGGGACATACAGGGAGAGGTCAGAGGTCACGGGACATACAGGGAGAGGTCAGAGGTCACGGGACATACAGGAAGAGTTCTAAGGAGAGGTCAGAGGTCACGGGACATACAGGGAGAGGTCACGGGACATACAGGAACAGGTCACGGGACATACAGGTAGAGGTCATGAGACATACAGGTAGAGGTCAGAGGTCACGGGACATACAGGGAGAGTTCTAAGGAGAGGTCAGAGGTCACGGGACATACAGGGAGAGGTCAGAGGTCACGGGACATACAGGGAGAGTTCTAAGGAGAGGTCAGAGGTCACGGGGACATACAGGAAGAGGTCACGGGACATACAGGAACAGGTCACGGGACATACAGGGAGAGGTCAGAGGTCACGGGACATACAGGGAGAGTTCTAAGGAGAGGTCAGAGGTCACGGGACATACAGGGAGAGGTCACGGGACATACAGGGAGAGGTCACGGGACATACAGGGAGAGGTCAGAGGTCACGGGACATACAGGGAGAGTTCTAAGGAGAGGTCAGAGGTCACGGGACATACAGGGAGAGTTCTAAGGAGAGGTCAGAGGTCACGGGACATACAGGAAGAGGTCACGGGACATACAGGAACAGGTCACGGGACATACAGGTAGAGGTCATGAGACATACAGGTAGAGGTCAGAGGTCACGAGACATACAGGGAGAGGTCACGGGACATACAGGAAGAAGTCACGGGACATACAGGGAGAGGTCAGAGGTCACGGGACATACAGGGAGAGTTCTAAGGAGAGGTCAGAGGTCACGGGACATACAGGAAGAGGTCACGGGACATACAGGAACAGGTCACGGGACATACAGGTAGAGGTCACGAGACATACAGGTAGAGGTCAGAGGTCACGAGACATACAGGGAGAGGTCAGAGGTCATGGGACATACAGGAAGAGGTCACGGGACATACAGGAAGAGGTCACGGGACATACAGGAAGAGGTCACGGGACATACAGGTAGAGGTCACGAGACATACAGGTAGAGGTCAGAGGTCACGAGACATACAGGGAGAGGTCACGGGACATACAGGTAGAGGTCAGAGGTCACGAGACATACAAGGAGAGGTCAGAGGTCACGGGACATACAGGGAGAGGTCAGAGGTCACGGGACATACAGGTAGAGGTCAGAGGTCTACCTGTCTGTCTCTACCTGTCTCTCTCTACCTGTCTGGCTCTACCTGTCTGTCCCTACCTGTCTCTCTCTACCTGTCTGTCTCTACCTGTCTCTCTGCCTGTCTCTCTCTACCTGTCTCTCTCTACCTGTCTGTCTCTACCTGTCTCTCTCTACCTGTCTGTCTCTACCTGTCTCTCTGCCTGTCTCTCTCTACCTGTCTCTCTCTACCTGTCTGTCTCTACCTGTCTCTCTCTACCTGTCTCTCTCTACCTGTCTGTCTCTACCTGTCTGACTCTCAGGATCATAAAGTTTCCTAACACTCTGAACGTGGAGGACACGAGGAAGGCCATCAGCATCGCCTTCACGAAGTGGAGTGACGTGTCTCCTCTCAGCTTCACTGAGGTCACCGATGGCAACGCCACCACTGACATCACTATTGGTAGGCGGAGCTTCAGTCGGCACAGAGAAACAAAGAAACACAAAGAGGAAGACAAATTAAATACTGTGTATGTGTGTGTGTGTGTCTGTGTGTGTGTGTGTGTGTGTGTGTGTGTGTGTGTGTCTGTGTGTGTGTGTGTGTCTGTGTATTAGGCTTCTACACTTTTAACCACACTGACTGCTGGTGGTCTCCTCTCCATCCGTGTTTCGACGGGCTGAACGGTGAGCTGGCTCACGCCTTCCTGCCGCCGCGAGGAGAAATCCACTTTGACAACCATGAGTTCTGGATCCTTGGGAAGTCCCGGTTCAGCTGGAAACAAGGTAACTTTAAAGTAGCAGGAGTGTATTCAGAGGTACAGGTGGGATCAGGTGCAGTCGGGTGCATTCAGGAGGGATCAGGTGTGAACATGTGATCCTACAGGTGTGTGGCTGAATGACCTGGTCCAGGTGGCGGCTCATGAGATCGGTCACGCTCTCGGTCTGTGGCACTCCAGAGATCCTCAGGCTCTGATGCATCCCAACGCCACGTACACGGGTCAGAGGAACATCGCCCAGGACGACGTGTGGGGCATCCAGAGACTCTACGGTCAGTCAGCCGTCGGCTCTGACAGTCGTGTTGTCTCACAGCTGCTCACAGCACCGGCTGGTCGTCCAGCCGTCACGGTCACGTTGGTGACTGTTGTTTCCAGCTCTGATGTGTGACCATCCGTGTGTCTGCAGGCTGTGTGGATAAGAAGCGAGTGTGTGACCCGTGGGCTCGACTTGGCTTCTGTGAGCGGAGGAAGACCTTCATGAAGAAGAACTGTCCTCAGCGCTGTGACTTCTGCTACGGTGAGACGACGTCATAACGCTGATTCTCTGACGGTCTTTTTCTGGATGTCGAGACGAAACTGAACTCTCTCTCTGAGATATGTCTGTTTCTAACTATCTCTGGTATTACTCTCATTTCCTGTCCTCAGAGCCTCTGGATGAAGTTACCACACCAACACCGCCACCTGCCAACGTCAAGATCAAGATGGTTCCCCGGGGGAAGGTGGTGGGTTTCCGCTGTGGAACCAAAAACCCTCGCTCACCGCCCAAAGTCAGGTCAGCTAGTCAATACTTCATCCTACGGTCTTTATGTAACCTAATCAGTGAGGAATAAAGAATGAATGGATCAATGAAGGACTGAAAGTAAGAACTAGTTTCACTGACTGAAACTGAAGCAATCAAGTCCAAAAGAGATTCAGTTTACTGAGACAGAAAATCTGAGACGTTTCTTTTAATGTTTCCGTTAAGGCTTTAATGTAATTTAGCTTCTATATCACTCAACAATCAATATGCTGATCACATTGTTCAATTATCATAAAGTGAAGTTACAGAGCAGCGGTAGTAAAAAAAGATAAAACATCTGTAATCTGTCTTCATGCTGTTTTTGTCCAGCTGGTACAAAGATGGCGAGCAGATCCTGACCTCCATCCCCGGCTACATCGTCATGAAGGACCGAGACCTTCGCATCGTTGCCAACGAGTTCAACGAGGGCGTTTATACCTGCCGCGTCCATCGAAGGGGAGACATCGTGTCCGCCAACTCCTGGGCCATCCGACTTAAACCAGAGGAGCCGTCCAACAGCTGAGGACGTCAGCCGGAATGGAGGACAATACTTCATTCTACTGTCGCTGTAATAAATCAAACTTTCAAATGGTTCAGAAGCTCCGGGACCTGACTGAAAACTCATGGCAGCTCTGTGGTAACAACATGACCTCTTCTCATCGTAATCCTCCTGGCAGGTTGTCATGTCCCCTTCAGTACATCAGGTTATAATCCTGGCAGTCATCCCAGGATGTGTTGTGTACCTTTAATCATCTCAGCAGGATTGCTGTTGGGATATTATGTGTCCCTAATTCTGTAGGAAGTCTTGTACCCGTAGTCCTGTTGGACGTTGAATACCCCTAATCCTGTCAACTGTCTGGTACCCATAATCCTGTTGGATGTTCTGTACCCTTAATCCTGTATGACGCCACGTACCCGTAATCCTGTAGGACGTTCTGTACCTGTAATCCCGTAGGACGTTCTGTACCTGTAATCCCATAAGGCCTGGTGTACCCGTAATCCTGTAGGACGTTCTGTACCTGTAATCCCGTAGGACGTTCTGTACCTGTAATCCCGTAGGACGTTCTGTACCTGTAATCCCGTAGGACGTTCTGTACCTGTAATCCCATAAGGCCTGGTGTACCCGTAATCCCGTAGGACGTTCTGTACCTGTAATCCCGAAGGACGTTCTGTACCTGTAATCCCGTAGGACGTTCTGTACCTGTAATCCCATAGGGCCTGGTGTACCCTTAATCCTGTACGATTTATTGTATGTTCGATCTACCTGCTCAGGGACTACGGGTGGAAAATAGAAACTTGCTAAAACCCGGTGCAATGCATCTCTCCTTGTTATATACAGGGTTAATGTGTTATTGTGCACTGTCCCTGTTCAAATAAAAGAAATATGAAAATAATAATAATAATAATAATAATAATAGGGCCTCGTGTACCCATAATCCTGTTGGATGTTCTGTGCCCGTAATCCAGAAGGATGTGAGGTATCTGTAAACTTCACAACAGGATGTTTTGTCGCTGTAATGTCGTGGTGGAAAGTCTTGTGTCTGTAATCTGCAGACGTGATGTTGTTGTTACTGTCCTGATCAGATTACTGGTGCTCATATTCCTGCAGGATGTTATGAACTCATATTACTGAAGGAATGAAGTCATGTGTATGTAATCTGTAATCTGTAATCAATGAGTCCAACACTAATACAGTTTCTGTTGATATTATTGGATTGAGATGATCAATGTATCCAGGAAGCCATTTGTATTGATTTATTTGTCCATAACAAACTGCGTCAAAATGAAATGAATATCAACATGTGGTTGAATTAAAACACCAACAGAACAAAAATGAGTTTATATTCTGATGAACTCAGCTGTGTGTATTGTAGCCTGTAGACCTGATATATATGACCTTCTTATAGCTGACTGTAATTAACGAAATAGATGATTAAAAAAACTATGATGTAACCTCTCCTGTGACCTTTGACCTTCAGCTGGCTTGTTTTCCTGCCTGTCAGCTGAGTGTGGACCAGTGGCCACCATCGGTACTACATGCCATGTGATGACTGTAAAACAATAAATAGTATTTTCTGAGCATCGCGTCCTGTATCATCAGAACTGATGATGGTTAATAGATGTAAAATAAATATTTCCATGCTGTCGATCCAGCAGACAGTCAGAGGAGGAAGTCAGAGGACGCCGACAACATGGATGTCCTGAGCAGCTCTCATTGGACTGAACGAGGAGCCGTTCACTAACAACAGACCGATCAGAATCTGGTCCAAGATGTTCTGTGATTGACTGTGATTCATGTTATAACCTGAGACTAACTGAGCCGAGTGTCTGATGATGAACACAGTCACTGTTCATCAGACACATCTGACAATTATCAGAATTTAATCATGTAATTCTGTTTTCTCCTCCAGCTCAGAGTCTGATTGGACGATCCAATATTTCACGTGTTTCACCCACAATGCATTGCTGTATTTTCATCCTGATGTCTTAAACTTTGAGTTTACATACAATAAAAGCTGTTTTAACTTTAACATTCATGAACTCATG
>NC_044188.1:561986-576986 GCF_900880675.1 Sparus aurata
TCTTCTTCTTCCTCTTCCTCCTCCTCTTCCTCCTCCTCCTCCTCGGATCCTCGGGAGCGTAGATGAATCAGGACACAGTGTTTAAATGATCGTTCCTCCGTGTCTCTGTGTTCTGAACAGCCAAGAACGGTCCGATCTACGACGTGGTGTGGAGTCCAAACTCTACGGAGTTCTGTGTGGTGTATGGCTTCATGCCGGCCAAAGCCACCGTCTTCAACCTCAAGTGTGACGCGGTGTTCGACTTCGGAACTGGACCACGAAACGCTGCCTACTACAGGTGAGACACACCTGACTCTGCTCATGGTACCAGGTTCTGGGAAGATAATAGTGTCACGATGAATCAGAAACTGTTGGAGAGAGATCCTGATTGTGTCCTCCTCCCTGGTCCAGTCCTCAGGGTCACATCCTGGTCCTGGCTGGCTTCGGGAACCTGCGGGGTCAGATGGAGATCTGGGATGTGAAGAAATACAAACAGGTGAAGAAAAACAGCAGCAACGCGAAGACGTGAACACAAACCACAGACTGTTGTGTCGTCTGAAACATTACGGAATAAACTTTATTTCTATCATTATTTATATAAAGAAGAATCACTGGAGCTCCTCTCAGAACCTCCGGGGGGCGTCTGAGTCCCATCATGAAGAGATTAAATACCTCCTGCTGATGTGACTGCTTTTGAGAGTCTGACCCGGGTTTAAAGTTGGCTGTTAGAGACCAAAGGTCCAGCAGAACCAGATGAATCACTGTAATGACAGATGATTAGAGATGATGTCATAGTTTAACTTTTAATCTATGCTGTAAAGCTGCAGGTCTGACCTGGACCACATGATGAGCTGGTTGTTCTCTGTCCTCCAGGTGTCCAAACCCCAGGCTGCAGACACCACACATTTCTCCTGGTGTCCTGATGGTGAGCACGTTGTCACGGCGACGTGTTCTCCGAGGCTGCGGGTCAGTAACGGGTATAAGATCTGGCACTACACCGGCTCTGTACTGCACAAGTGGGACATGGCGGCGGGCTCGGAGCTGTGGGAGGTCCGCTGGCAGTCCTTCCCTGATGGGAGCTTCCCTGAGCGGGCCGTCAAGTACCAGGCAGCGGTCAGCGAGCTGGGAACCACACAGGCTCCGCCCACACAGGCGTACCGCCCACCTGCGCTGAGACACCTGCCGGCCACAGCGAGTTCCAAACTGGTGAGGGTCAGACCTAATGAGAGAAAACTACAACTTCCAGGATGCATCTCAGTTAGCAACATCACGGAGCTTGAGTCTGTACTCGGTTACTCTCCACCACTCAGGATTTAGAAACTGGCACTATTTTTTTCAACCGAAGTAAAAATGAACACTTCACAGACAACACAGCTAGCTTAGCGTTAGCCCGCAGCTAGCTCAGTGTTAGCCTGCAGCATCACTTCTAGACTCCTCCTCCTGTGTGGCGAAGACGATCAGCTGACTGGTAGCAGAGGAAACGCCGACAGACATGTTGGTTTATTTTTTGAAGAGTGCTCACTCTGGACCGATTAGAGGAACTGAATTTTGTAACAAACTGAATTTCTATCGTTTGTTGTTTATTAATGGTGAATATATATAATTTATTTATTTATTTTTTTCAGCATGAGGAGGAGCCTCCTCAGAACATGCGTCCTGGTGCTGCAGGAGAGAAAAGTCTCTCTAAGTCGGCTCTGAAGAACCAGAAGAAACGAGAGGCCAAGAAAGCTGCGAAACAGGTGAACCAATCAGACGGCTCCAAATGTTTGTCTGCGTGTCCTGATTGGATGAACAGCAGCTGTCAGGAACATGTTAGATTGAATTATGAAAAAAAAACATTCACATACAACACATGTATTAATATGATTACTTTTATTCTGAAGGATGCCAAATCTGAACCTGAAACTCCGTCTGACACCGCCCCCATCAGCAACAGCCAATCAGAGCCAAGCAGCGGTGACCCAGAGACCGACAAGAAGATAAAGAACTTAAAGAAGGTGAAGAACAACTTGTTCATGTAGAGTTCAGTGATGTAACCATCAGGTGTGTAGGTGTTCTGCACTGTGATTGGTCGGCGTGTCAGTGACGTGTGTGTGTGTGTGCGTGTGTGTGTGTGTGTGTGCGTCTCTCAGAAACTGAAAGCCATCGAGGAGCTGAAGGAGCAGCAGGCATCAGGAAAAGTCCTGCAGAAGAACCAGGTGACCTGATCCACCATTCATTACATTTAATATAATCAGTAATCAATATAAGTGATCAGATTTGTTTTTCTAATGAGGTGTGTGTGTGTGTGTGTGTGTGTCTCTGTCTGTTTCAGCTGGAGAAGGTGCAGAAGGAGGAGCAGCTGCTGAAGGAGCTGGAGGAGCTGCAGATTGGACAGTAGGAGGTGCTGCAGCAGCTACAGGCCCCGCCCCCAGTCCCACAATGCACCACACATACACACACCACACAGAGGACAGACGTGTGTGTGTGTGTGTGTGTGTGTGTGTGTTTGTTGTCTACATTTTGAGTTTGTTCAGTTTGTCTTCACCTGTCAGGCGAGGAGGAGGCGGGATTTATGTGAGGGGCGGGGCCATTGTTTGACGATTGGATAACTGGTTCTGATTTCATTCACGTGCCAGATGACATCATGAGTTCATTCCTGTGTGTGTGTGTGAGAGACATGAAGCCCTGTTGCTATGCAACATGTGTACAGATGCTGAGGCCTGTGACAGTGATCCTTTCAGAATAAAAGCCTCCTGTGGTTGTATCAGGTGATGAAACTAATAAACATGTTGATCTATGAGTGTGATTCTGTGTCAGGTTGAATCTTAGCAGGACGTCAGTGTGGACCATTATTCAAATATTCTTCATGTATTATTATTATTGAGAATGTTTTGCAGCAGTTGGACTGTCATGACATGTTATGATCTTCACTCAAACTCAAACACTGTGTTTGAGGGTTATTGTCTTCTCTGCATGCAGCTGATCCACTCAGACAAATTCCTCGTTGGTGTAAAATCCTTCTTGGTAATAAATCTGGTTCTGACAGTTTGAGCTCGTTAGTTCAGATCTTCTTCTTCTTCTTCGCTTTTGTTCTGAACTAAAATAGTATTTCAGTGTTTTTTAATACAAAACATCTCGAAATGTTCAGTTCATGTTTGTAGAAAATGTATCTGCAGCAGCACTTATTGATCTGTAACATGGTGCTGGAGCACCCCTAAAGATGGGCTCAGCACCCCTAAAACTTGGAGTAAGAAATGTTGTTATTCTAAAATTTGTGTTCGTCTTTGACAAGGTTAAATTATGTCCAAAACATACTCCGTAGTGGGTGGTTTAACATGGACATGTTAAGGACGAAAATGAAAACACCCCCGTTTACTAAATGGTATCATCCTCTTCTCACGCGCTACTTCTCCTCTGTACCTGAACGCTCCGCAGGTCGACCGTCGTCCAGCGACACACACGCAGAGTGAGAATCCGTTTAGTTGTAGTGTTGTGAATCAACTAACTCATTCAAAGCAGAGCTCCACCAAAGAGCCTGCAATCGTTGCGGGAGGTTATCTCATGTGTCAGTGTTTCCTCTATATGCGTTCTGCTGCTGGATTTTCAGCGCTGCCGCAACATTGTTTTTTTTTTAAATAAATAAAATGAAAACATGATTTCTGTAGGTTTAATATCACGGGGGGCACACAGTGAAAGCACTACACCTTAAGTTATCTTGAAATCGATTATTATTGTCATTCTTGCTATTTGTATCATTTCTACAAGTCACCGTTTATGTTGAGTGACTGAAATTCCAGCGTTAGCAGCAGGAGGACGGTCAGCTCACCTCTCACAGCCGCGCTGAATCACTGAGACTGATTAAGGAACCGTCATTAAATTACTTTGCATAAATATATTAATACAAAATAATTGCAATATCTTCCATGTCATGTGACCCAGTGACTTCTGAAACTGATTCTGTTTCCATAAAAAATCTATAATAATAAAGAAAATAATGGTAAAAAAGTTATCTAATGCTCAAGAGGTTAACATGTTTTTAAGCAGCAATATCAACTTCTACACTATTTTGTCTCATGTCTTAGATTCTGATTCTCAAATTCTGAAAATGATTTTTTCTCACCAGTAGTCACCATTTAAAGGGTTATTTTTGAAAATGTTCTTCTGGGGGGGCGTGCCCCCGGACCCCCCTAGTGTTGCTAGGTTACCGACTCAGAGCACCGCTGCTACAAAACAATCTCGGGGAAACACTGTTCTAAGAACTTCGGGTGTGTGGGGTGAACTATTTCTGTCTAAGCTGAAGCTGACAACGGAATATGGAAAAGTGTTAAGCTAAAGTAAAAAGAAACAAAGATTGGATTTCGGAGTTAGTTGAACCAATGTTCAAATGATAAAGTTACTTTTCAAATTTTTGTTTTGGTGAGAAAAAAGGGTGTGTGGTGGCAGTGGGCTCAGTGGGGCTCAGCACCCCTAAAGCTCTGACCCTACAATCGCCCCTGATCTATAATATACATCACAGACAGTCAATATTCAATCATTAATATTTTTTGGTTGGAGCTCGTCAGACATAATGAGTGACGTCAGTGAGGTCTGAAACACGTTTGTCAATTCTGATTCTGACTCTGAAAAAAAGAAAACATGAAGAAAACTTCGATCAACTGTTTCCAGCCTGTCATTGGATGATCTGTCCATCAATCAAACTCTCCTGCGCTCCTATTCGTCAGTTCAACTGCGTGGTGTTCTCTCCGTATGCGATCGTTTTTGTGTCTCGGGCGGTTAAACTGAGCGGGGCACATGCTTATGTTCCCTCTCCGAGAAGCCCCGCCCTGCTGTGATGTGACGACGTCAGAATCAAACACACCCTTCGGCAGAATCGAGCACTGCGGCGCAGTGAGCGCGTGTTGATCAGTTACTGAGTCTTCATTGAACACTGTTAATTGATCAGTGTGTAGTAATTGATCTGCAGTTTGTTGTAGTTTATGACGTTAGACTAAAAACTACAGCGGAGCAGTTTACGGCAGGTCGTGAGAGCGAGACAGGAAGCACGTGCACACACCGCTGAGTAAGTTAACACCTAACGGCTAACAGATGCTCATTCAAACTGATTGATCTGTTCGATGATCGATCGGTTGCACAGACAGACACCTGTGACCTGAACAGGTAAGACAGACTCTGACGTCAACACCAGGAGCTGTTCTCTGAGCGCCTCTTCAGTTTCAACATGGAGGACAGCTGACAGGTCACAGCTGTGAGCAGGTGATTTCACATAAACAAAGAAAGAAGTTCATGTAGAACATTTGCCGAATGAACAAGAAGGTCCAAATAATGCAGAATGAGTCAGAGACAGAGTTTCACAGAGTTTATAAAGTGTCTCCAACTCAACAACTCACTAAACTGACACATTTGTTAAGGGAGTCTGGGGACTTTCTCCACGGGGACAAAGAAGTAGCCTATATTGTTACTGTTTAGTGTCTTTGTAACATGTGACATGTTTAGATCAATAACATGTTTCTTCTTTCATAAATGGAGTGTAAATGGTGAAATCAGTGTAAACAGTGTGTTCAAACAGCTGATCAATGTTGGCAGGTAAGACTTTAGCACTTTAGACACAGAAGCAGACAGGCTGGTACAGACATGCTGCCACAAACTGACACTTTTTACAAGGAGACAAACAACTTCAGCTGAAAGATTTAATGCTGAATTTACAACAAGGACACAATGACTTACAATCTGTCACACACACAGTTTCACTACGTTAGAACGTTTGTTTAATTCTACAATTCTTAAAATCATTACATTTGTTAATGAAGTCTGGTGATGTTGTGGTGACTATTTCAATGAAACTGTGGCCTGAACGGGTCTCTAGTGGACTTGGATGTACTTAGAGCAGCACAGGTGTAATTAGATTACTCAGGATGGATAGAGAGTAGATAAAGTGATGCGTGCGTGTTCTCAGGTTCAGGTGATGGATGATGACTTCTCCAGCAGACGGGAGTCTCCGCCCCCTCCCCATGTTGTGGGGGTCAGTCTGTGTGACTCCGCCCCCCTCCTGTGGCGCGTTGAGGACTTGCGGTCAGTGAGGGCTCAGGGCCTGGTCGGGGCGCTGCTGGGCTCGCTGCCCCGAACGCCACGTCAGAACGGACGACTGGGCCGACCGCTGCTGCTGCTGCCGGAGGAGGAGAGACTGCTGAGAGAGCGACAGACTGCTGCTGCGCTGCCAGCCAGGAGACAGGTGAGCTCACCTGCTGGTCAGGGACAGCACAACCTGATCCTAAGGTGACTTCTGATTGGTTGTTGTTGACAGGATGGAGGAGGGGCGGAGCTTGTTGTGCAGGTGGAGCAGCAGCAGGAGGAGGAGCAGCAGAGGAGTTATGAGGAGCAGAGTATCCTCGCTCTGGAAGACAGGAAGTCAGCACTGCTCAGAGCTATGACATCATCACACTCAGGTGGGCCAGGTGAGACGACTGATAACATCAGTCGACCTGAACACTGTCGGGCTGGTCTAATAATTCTTGTTGGGGTCCTCTCAGGTTCAGGTACTGGGACTGAGGCCTCAGACGAGGCCCTGCGGGGCCGCCTTGAGGACCTGGACCGGAGTTTTACCTTCCCTCAGTCGGCGCTCGCGGTCCAGCTGAGCACGGCGAGGGCGGGGCTGTCTTACTGTCCCGAGGCCCGCGCCTTCCTGCAGGCCGACTGGCCAATTAGAGAGCAGCATGATCGCAGCTGGGATGCCAGGTACCAGGTGTTCAGAGACCTGAGGGGGCGGGGCTTCTACCTGACCTCAGCGGGGAAGTTTGGAGGAGACTTCCTGGTTTATCCAGGTGAGAGAGGTCACACCTGTCTGTCTCTCTGAGTCTGTCTCACACCTGTCTGTCTCTCTGAACCTGTCTGTCTCTCTCAGGTGACCCTCTTCGATTCCACGCTCACTTCATCGCCATCTGTTCGTCCCTGGACGAGTCTGTCTGTGTGCTGGATGTTCTGTCTGCTGCTCGTCTGGGTTCCAATGTGAAGAAGACCGTCCTGCTCTGCTCGCCAGGGACGGACGGACGCATCCTGTACACGTCGCTTCAGTGGAGCGGGATGGTTTAGACCTAGACCTGGACCCCGACCCCGACCTGGACGTACCGGTCCTCAGAGGAAACTGACTGAGGAGTAAATCAAAAAACCTTCAGGACCAGCTGGTCTCAAATCGGATTGTTAAAACACTGAACAGGTCTGAGTCTCTGGACCCGAAGACAAACAACAACATGGAACCTTGTTTTGTCCTCCAGAAAATGAAGGTGGGTCCAGTTTTACAGGATCTGTGTTTGTTCTCTGGACTGAAACCAGAATAAACTCTGTGTTGTGGACTTCATGGTTCTGGTCCTTCATCCAGACCTGGTGCTTCTGTGAGAACCAGTTCTGGATCAGAATGGAACATGAGGCAGAACCAACAGCGAATGTGTGCAGGTCTTTAAAATGTCTGTCTGAGCTCCGAATCAGCTCAAACATCTATTCCAGTTTCATTCAGAACGGGTCGAGCTTCTCTGAGAAGTTCTGATGTCACAGGTTAAAGTTCAGACTGTGTGTTTATTGCGAGCTGCTGCTCAGCTGTTAGAAACATGGAGGTGAATCTCTGCACTCGACAACAGATCCACTGTAGACCTGAATCTTTTTCTTGAAGTGTGACACGTTGACGGATGATCAGGACAGAACCAAGTGTCGGTCTGCTGAGAGGAGGAAGTCTGTGACACTGTGAACTCGACACAACATTTGTGGGCACAAACAGTCACTTCTGCTTCAGGACCATCACAAATAAAGTTCCCCTGATTCACAGTGAAGCTGTTACCACTGAGTCTTTCTTTAGTCTCTCTGTAGATCAGGAGCCCTGTTGGGGACTTTAAAGGGACAGTTCACGCCAAAATCGAAACACGTTTCTGTTGACCTGTGCTCTGCCGAGGATGCTCGTCTGTATGAATCTTCCTCGGTGAGAAAACAGTTCCGACATGAAAACACAGCTCTGGGTTCTGTTGAGTCAGCAGCTCGTCTGTGGAAAGACTTTAATAAATGTATATTTTTACATCAAGTTTGAAACAAGCTCAACCCAAACAGACTGCGGTTGAGAAGAAACCTGGTTTGGTTTTATGGTAAACTGTCCCTTTTAGAGGAGATGGTCTTCACTGATCCACTTGGTCCTGGTGATCCGGACTGATGCAGGTCCAGTTGGGCTGCTGCAGGTCTTTGGTCTGTTTGTGATTAACGTCCTGTCAGGTGATCAGTAGAAAGGTACGGTGCTGTTCCAGTCTATCGCTGCTCCATCCCACTTAGTCCTGATGGTCATCTCCAGAGATGGGAACCTCTTCTCTGGATCTGAGTGTGAGGACGACGCCTCCCAGTGGTGAGAGTGAGTATCTGCATCACGACAGCAACACACACGTTACACATTACTTTATTACACTGACAGGGTCAGGACGGGGTTCAGGGGGTCAGAGATCAAGTGGTCCTTACCCACAGTGAGCCTGGTCGTCTGATTGGTCTGTCCGTTGTAGTAGAACAGGTGGAACAGGTGCTCCATCTTCCAATCAGAGAGCAGCGAGCGGTTCACACTGAACAACACAGAGTGACTGTTGTTGATGCTGCAGAGCCACACGGGAAACCTGGGAGTCTTTAACATGCTGCCCACCTACACACACGCACGCACACACAAGCACACATGCTTCATCATGTCAGTGATTGGTTCTCCTCATGAGCATCTGGTTGTTCACTTGATTGGGTTGAAATCTGTCTTGAACATCACAGAGACCTTCTGTAGATCTGAATCAGTGAGTGAAGCCATGTGATCACTGTTGATGATTAATTCATCTTGTTTGTGTGTGTGTGTGTGTGTGTGTGTGTGTGTGTGTGTGTGTGTGAGAGCAGGTTTCCAGCAGTGATTGATTACACATGAACTGAAGATGAGCTCCACTTACATCATAAAATAATAACACTGGAATGAAAGGAAGCGTTAATATTCCATGTTGTGTTGTTTGACTCAGCTGATAACTTGTTATATAATCTGTGTGTGCCGGATGTGATGTCATACATATAAACACTGTGTGTGTCGTTAACACACGATACGCCCTCATCACACATGATACCGCTGCTACACAGACACCAGTAATTCCACCTGAACACTGTCTGAAGTCGTCAGAGGTGAAGTGTTGTCGTTCCTCTGAACAGCACAGGAAACTACACATCTACATCTGTGAGTAGTAGCACTAGTCGTAGCAGGTGTAGTCGTTGTAGCACTAGTCTTAGCAGGTGTAGTTGTTGTAGCACTAGTCTTAGCAGGTGTAGTGGTTGTAGCACTAGTCTTAGCAGGTGTAGTCGTTGTAGCACTAGTCTTAGCAGGTGTAGTCGCTGTAGCACTAGTCTTAACAGGTTTAGTCGTTGTAGCACTAGTCTTAGCAGGTGTAGTCGTTGCAGGTGTAGTCGTTGTAGCACTAGTCGTTGCAGGTGTAGTCGCTGTAGCACTAGTTGTTGCAGGTGTAGAAGTTGTAGCACTAGTCTTAGCAGGTGTAGTCGTTGTGGCACTAGTCGTTGCAGGTGTAGTCGTTGTGGCACTAGTCGTTGCAGGTGTAGTCATTGTAGCACTAGTCTTAGCAGGTGTAGTCGTTGTAGCACTAGTCTTAGCAGGTGTAGTCGTTGTAGCACTAGTCTTAGCAGGTGTAGTCGTTGTAGCACTAGCCTTTGCAGGTGTAGTCGTTGTAGCACTAGTCGTTGCAGGTGTAGTCGTTGTAGCACTAGTCTTAGCAGGTGTAGTCGTTGTAGCACTAGTCGTAGCAGGTGTAGTCGTTGTAGCACTAGTCTTAGGAGGTGTAGTCGTTGTAGCACTAGTCGTTGCAGGTGTAGTCGTTGCAGCACTAGTCGTTGCAGGTGTAGTCGTTGTAGCACTAGTCGTTGCAGGTGTAGTTGTTGTAGCACTAGTCTTAGCAGGTGTAGTCGTTGTAGCACTAGTCTTAACAGGTGTAGTCGCTGTAGCACTAGTCTTAACAGGTGTAGTCGTTGTAGCACTAGTCTTAACAGGTGTAGTCGTTGTAGCACTAGTCTTAACAGGTGTAGTCGTTGTAGCACTAGTCTTAACAGGTGTAGTCGCTGTAGCACTAGTCTTAGCAGGTGTAGTCGCTGTAGCACTAGTCTTAGCAGGTGTAGTCGTTGTAGCACTAGTCGTTGCAGGTGTAGTCGCTGTAGCACTAGTCTTAGCAGGTGTAGTCATTGTAGCACTAGTCGTTGCAGGTGTAGTCGCTGTAGCACTAGTCTTAGCAGGTGTAGTCGTTGTAGCACTAGTCGTTGCAGGTGTAGTCGTTGTAGCACTAGTCGTTGCAGGTGTAGTCGTTGTAGCACTAGTCGTTGCAGGTGTAGTCGCTGTAGCACTAGTCTTAGCAGGTGTAGTCGTTGTAGCACTAGTCGTTGCAGGTGTAGTCGCTGTAGCACTAGTCTTAGCAGGTGTAGTCGTTGTAGCACTAGTCGTTGCAGGTGTAGTCGTTGTAGCACTAGTCGTTGCAGGTGTAGTCGCTGTAGCACTAGTCTTAGCAGGTGTAGTCATTGTAGCACTAGTCTTAGCAGGTGTAGTCGCTGTAGCACTAGTCTTAACAGGTTTAGTCGTTGTAGCACTAGTCTTAGCAGGTGTAGTCGTTGCAGGTGTAGTCGTTGTAGCACTAGTCGTTGCAGGTGTAGTCGCTGTAGCACTAGTTGTTGCAGGTGTAGAAGTTGTAGCACTAGTCTTAGCAGGTGTAGTCGTTGTGGCACTAGTCGTTGCAGGTGTAGTCGTTGTGGCACTAGTCGTTGCAGGTGTAGTCGTTGTAGCACTAGTCTTAGCAGGTGTAGTCGTTGTAGCACTAGTCTTAGCAGGTGTAGTCGTTGTAGCACTAGTCTTAGCAGGTGTAGTCGTTGTAGCACTAGCCTTTGCAGGTGTAGTCGTTGTAGCACTAGTCGTTGCAGGTGTAGTCGTTGTAGCACTAGTCTTAGCAGGTGTAGTCGTTGTAGCACTAGTCGTAGCAGGTGTAGTCGTTGTAGCACTAGTCTTAGGAGGTGTAGTCGTTGTAGCACTAGTCGTTGCAGGTGTAGTCGTTGCAGCACTAGTCGTTGCAGGTGTAGTCGTTGTAGCACTAGTCGTTGCAGGTGTAGTTGTTGTAGCACTAGTCTTAGCAGGTGTAGTCGTTGTAGCACTAGTCTTAACAGGTGTAGTCGCTGTAGCACTAGTCTTAACAGGTGTAGTCGTTGTAGCACTAGTCTTAACAGGTGTAGTCGTTGTAGCACTAGTCTTAACAGGTGTAGTCGTTGTAGCACTAGTCTTAACAGGTGTAGTCGTTGTAGCACTAGTCTTAACAGGTGTAGTCGCTGTAGCACTAGTCTTAGCAGGTGTAGTCGTTGTAGCACTAGTCTTAGCAGGTGTAGTCGCTGTAGCACTAGTCTTAACAGGTTTAGTCGTTGTAGCACTAGTCTTAGCAGGTGTAGTCGTTGCAGGTGTAGTCGTTGTAGCACTAGTCGTTGCAGGTGTAGTCGCTGTAGCACTAGTTGTTGCAGGTGTAGAAGTTGTAGCACTAGTCTTAGCAGGTGTAGTCGTTGTGGCACTAGTCGTTGCAGGTGTAGTCGTTGTGGCACTAGTCGTTGCAGGTGTAGTCATTGTAGCACTAGTCTTAGCAGGTGTAGTCGTTGTAGCACTAGTCTTAGCAGGTGTAGTCGTTGCAGCACTAGTCGTTGCAGGTGTAGTCGTTGTAGCACTAGTCGTTGCAGGTGTAGTTGTTGTAGCACTAGTCTTAGCAGGTGTAGTCGTTGTAGCACTAGTCTTAACAGGTGTAGTCGCTGTAGCACTAGTCTTAACAGGTGTAGTCGTTGTAGCACTAGTCTTAACAGGTGTAGTCGTTGTAGCACTAGTCTTAACAGGTGTAGTCGTTGTAGCACTAGTCTTAACAGGTGTAGTCGCTGTAGCACTAGTCTTAGCAGGTGTAGTCGCTGTAGCACTAGTCTTAGCAGGTGTAGTCGTTGTAGCACTAGTCGTTGCAGGTGTAGTCGCTGTAGCACTAGTCTTAGCAGGTGTAGTCATTGTAGCACTAGTCGTTGCAGGTGTAGTCGCTGTAGCACTAGTCTTAGCAGGTGTAGTCGTTGTAGCACTAGTCGTTGCAGGTGTAGTCGTTGTAGCACTAGTCGTTGCAGGTGTAGTCGTTGTAGCACTAGTCGTTGCAGGTGTAGTCGTTGTAGCACTAGTCTTAGCAGGTGTAGTCGTTGTAGCACTAGTCGTTGCAGGTGTAGTCGCTGTAGCACTAGTCTTAGCAGGTGTAGTCGTTGTAGCACTAGTCGTTGCAGGTGTAGTCGTTGTAGCACTAGTCGTTGCAGGTGTAGTCGCTGTAGCACTAGTCTTAGCAGGTGTAGTCGTTGTAGCACTAGTCTTAGCAGGTGTAGTCGCTGTAGCACTAGTCTTAACAGGTTTAGTCGTTGTAGCACTAGTCTTAGCAGGTGTAGTCGTTGCAGGTGTAGTCGTTGTAGCACTAGTCGTTGCAGGTGTAGTCGCTGTAGCACTAGTTGTTGCAGGTGTAGAAGTTGTAGCACTAGTCTTAGCAGGTGTAGTCGTTGTGGCACTAGTCGTTGCAGGTGTAGTCGTTGTGGCACTAGTCGTTGCAGGTGTAGTCGTTGTAGCACTAGTCTTAGCAGGTGTAGTCGTTGTAGCACTAGTCTTAGCAGGTGTAGTCGTTGTAGCACTAGTCTTAGCAGGTGTAGTCGTTGTAGCACTAGCCTTTGCAGGTGTAGTCGTTGTAGCACTAGTCGTTGCAGGTGTAGTCGTTGTAGCACTAGTCTTAGCAGGTGTAGTCGTTGTAGCACTAGTCGTAGCAGGTGTAGTCGTTGTAGCACTAGTCTTAGGAGGTGTAGTCGTTGCAGCACTAGTCGTTGCAGGTGTAGTCGTTGCAGCACTAGTCGTTGCAGGTGTAGTCGTTGTAGCACTAGTCGTTGCAGGTGTAGTTGTTGTAGCACTAGTCTTAGCAGGTGTAGTCGTTGTAGCACTAGTCTTAACAGGTGTAGTCGCTGTAGCACTAGTCTTAACAGGTGTAGTCGTTGTAGCACTAGTCTTAACAGGTGTAGTCGTTGTAGCACTAGTCTTAACAGGTGTAGTCGTTGTAGCACTAGTCTTAACAGGTGTAGTCGCTGTAGCACTAGTCTTAGCAGGTGTAGTCGCTGTAGCACTAGTCTTAGCAGGTGTAGTCGTTGTAGCACTAGTCGTTGCAGGTGTAGTCGCTGTAGCACTAGTCTTAGCAGGTGTAGTCATTGTAGCACTAGTCGTTGCAGGTGTAGTCGCTGTAGCACTAGTCTTAGCAGGTGTAGTCGTTGTAGCACTAGTCGTTGCAGGTGTAGTCGTTGTAGCACTAGTCGTTGCAGGTGTAGTCGTTGTAGCACTAGTCGTTGCAGGTGTAGTCGCTGTAGCACTAGTCTTAGCAGGTGTAGTCGTTGTAGCACTAGTCGTTGCAGGTGTAGTCGCTGTAGCACTAGTCTTAGCAGGTGTAGTCGTTGTAGCACTAGTCGTTGCAGGTGTAGTCGTTGTAGCACTAGTCGTTGCAGTTGTAGTCGTTGTAGCACTAGTCGTTGCAGGTGTAGTCGCTGTAGCACTAGTCTTAGCAGGTGTAGTCGTTGTAGCACTAGTCGTTGCAGGTGTAGTCGCTGTAGCACTAGTCTTAGCAGGTGTAGTCGTTGTAGCACTAGTCGTTGCAGGTGTAGTCGTTGTAGCACTAGTCGTTGCAGGTGTAGTCGTTGTAGCACTAGTCTTAGCAGGTGTAGTCGTTGTAGCACTAGTCTTAACAGGTGTAGTCGCTGTAGCACTAATCTTAGCAGGTGTAGTCGCTGTAGCACTAGTCTTAACAGGTGTAGTCGTTGTAGCACTAGTCGTTGCAGTAGTCGTTGTAGCACTAGTCTTAGCAGGTGTAGTCGTCGTAGCACTAGTCGTTGCAGGTGTAGTCGTCGTAGCACTAGTCGTTGCAGGTGTAGTCGCTGCAGGTGTAGTCGCAGTAAACCGAACGTACCGGTGGCAGTCGGCCTCTCTCCATCTGCTCTCTGCTCCAGTGTAGATAACCCACATCACTGCGAGACATGACGCCCTGCAGGGGATGCTCCAGAGGACGGCCGTCCTCTCCGAAGTTCACCGTCCCATTAAAGACGTTTGGACTGGCCCGACCCGTCAGCAGCAGGTTCAACAGAGCCTGCAGACAGTGAGCAGGGAGGAGGGGTTCAGCACGCAGGAGTTCTTCTTCGGTGGTTCTTCTCTAAAGCAGGTTAGCTTCTCACCTGACGACAGACGAAGTTTCCCAGGCTGAGGTAGAGTAGGTGAGAGGTGGTGGAGTCCAGATCCTCCTTCAGCCTGTGAGGAAGAGGAGGATAGGTGCTTTAATCTTCATCATGTGAGGAACAGCTGCAGCCTGTGGGGGCGCTGTTGTTACCTGTCGACTGTCCTGGAGCAGATGAGGCTGTAGAGGAAGAGGATGACCCCGTGACTCCCCTCGTCTGTGAACTGACACACACAACACAAACCAACATCACTCAGGTGTGTGTGTGTGTGTGTGTGTGTGTGTGTGTGTGTGTGTGTGGGCACTCACACACTGGATGCGGTCAAAGATGAACTTCCTGACATCGTCTTTGTTGTTGAAAGTGAAGAGCTGCAGCTGAAACAGTCAGTGCAGTTATTGATCGAGTCGTGTGTGTGTGTGTGTGTGTGTGTGTGTGTGTGTGTGTGTGTGTGTCACCCTCTCTGTGAAGTTGTCCAGTTTGTAGTCCAGGTGAGGTGTGATGCAGTAATCTTCAGTTACCAGGGTAACGGTGGCACTGACCTCCTGGCCAGCCAACCAGAGGCTGTCTGACAGCGCCACCGCCAGCGCCCTCTCCTGGTCCCGCGGGCCCACGCACAGACTGCAGACACACAAACGCTTCTGATCAGTCAGTTCTGACAGGTGGAGGTGTGTGATGATGTCATCACTGATGCATTATCTCACACCACAGGTGTGTTCTCCATCCTGTGACATCATGGGTTCAATGAGGATTCTG
>NC_044188.1:581986-583704 GCF_900880675.1 Sparus aurata
TTTCAATCTTCCTCATTAAACGTGATTGTAACTTTAACCCACCTGTTATTTTTTACAGTGTGCTGTCAGTCTGCCATCGTCTGGATCGAATCCCGGCCTTTAATTGGTCTTCCATTGAACGAGACACCATCATTAAACACATGATGGAGAAAACACAACACCGCCCCCCTGCAGGACCGTCCAGGTCCTCTTCAGACCGGATTGTTTGATTCTTTGTTTTGTCAACACGTCCACGTCCAAATCTCCTGATGAGACGGACCGACAGTGTCGGTGTCACCGCAGGGGACGAGACGGAGAAAGACCTCCTCGACTTCCTGTCCGCCTCCTCCAGAGTCCACAAGACCACAACACAAAGACTCAGACACACAGAGGACAGAGGTCTGTGATGTCAGAGCGGCACTGACTCAGAGTCCAACACAACATTAACACAGCCCCACTGCCATTAAAGGGGCAGTTCACCCAAAGTCCAGGGTTCCCGCTTAAAATGTCTTAGATTAAAATCCAAGTAATTAAGGTCTTAAATTGTATCTAATTTACCGTAAATTTGCTGTAGGTATTACATTTTCAGACGTTGCATTTAATGCCAATGAGAAAGCACAGTGGCCCGCCGTCAAACATCTAATAGTGTGTACGTGTTTGATTAACTTAGTACAAAGGCCGTGTAGCAAATGAGACTCTGCGATTAACTCCGCCGTTTTACGGTACGTCAGCGACATCAGGCTGCGTGTCGCCATTGCGCGGTTGTTGAGGTGAGCGGTAAAATATGCAAAGATGGGGAAGTGCAAATTCAACGCAAAATGGATGGAAGACGATGTATTTAAGAGGTGGTTGGCGCCGGCCGAAAAACAACAATGAGGCAATGTGCAAACTCTGCAAAAAGACTTCTTCGTTCCGGACCATGGGGCTCAAAGCCGTCGAGTCGCATATGAAGGGAGGAAAGCACCAGCGGTACATGGCAGCAGCCATTCGTCAAGAAGGAGCTATCGCGGAGCGTGAGTGGGAAGCCATATGTTATCATGTTTGACGGAAGCATGAATAAAACGACAAAGAGCAAACAGATGGACCTTCATTTGCGGTTCTGGACTACTGATGATTAGGCGGGCACACATCATGTCATCTCCCGCTACTATGGGTCGGAGCTCATGGGTCACTCCAGAGCCGAGGACATGTCGGGTCATTTCAGTGTAAGTAACGTTATGATTGTGTTTGAAATCGCATGCTATTATTCTATTCACAGTCACAGTCTATGTTCACTTTGACAATCTATCAGGTAACAACACATAAGCTCGGAGTTTAAGCGGTGTAACTGTTGGTAGTTGTAGTTGATAGCAACAGTAAACATTCAGTAAAGGCTAATGAGCTGTAAATAGAGATGCAGAATCAAGCTATGTTGTAAATACAGATAAGATATGTTGTATTTTAGCACAGAATACATGATTTTACCAGTTAGTAAACCTACAGAAAATAATTAGTCTAATTTGCAAAATTACCATTAAATTTATGGGCCACACACAGAATAATTTTGTATCTGTATGTGTATATATAAGCAAGACATCACTAAAATAACAAAAGAATAATTGTGCTGATCACAATTAAGTTGTCAGGGGTTTGGATCGATGTGTTTGATCTGTTCTCTCTCTGCTATATAAGCACAACCATTTATTATTATTATTATTATTATTATCATCATCATCATCATCATCATCATTTTTACACTA
>NC_044188.1:584204-604522 GCF_900880675.1 Sparus aurata
TTAAATGATAATTTGTGATTATTTGAACTAATTTATTGATGAACTGATCGGGTCTGTTTCAAACTGATGAGGAGAGAATATCTGATTATTTATGAAGACAAATATTTTTTTATAACGTGACTTGTTTTGTTGATGATTTATTTCACTCTATCAATAATCATCAATCATTTTAATATAAATTCAGTAAACTTCTGTGACGTCACATGTTTGGATCAGAACATTTCTGCTGCTCTTGTGTTGAACATGTTTCACTCTGAACTGAACTTTAATACGTGAATCTATATAATGTTCCATAATCAGAGTTAGCTGTTGCCGGCACACTTTAACACATGTAACATCCAGTCTCTCTCCGTCTCTCTGACAGGAAGTGATGGGTTTTTTAAAATGGCCGCCATGCTGACCCATCAGACCAACAGGTGTGTCAGTACATGAGGTCAGCTGCCCCCCCGCTCAGGTCCGTCTCTTTGCTGTCCTGAAAAGGAAACTGGACTCCGGCCAGTCTGATGAGCAGGAGGTTGAGTCCGTGGAGGAGGAAGACGAGGAAGAAGAGCCAGAAGCAGCGGTCGTAACGCTCGCTGTAAGTCACGAACACAAAGTTCACCTCGTTGAAGTTGGCGATCCGATGGGACAAGTGATGAAGCTTCACCTCCGACGCAAACAGGATCATCACCAGACAGCTGCAAGCACCTGAGGACAGACGGGAAGTCACTGCAACACACTGTCGATAAAGTTTGTATACGTGAAACATTGTCGATAAAGTTTTATATTTGTATACGTGAAACACTGTCGATAAAGTTTTATATTTGTATACGTGAAACACTGTCGATAAAGTTTGTATACGTGAAACATTGTCGATAAAGTTTTATATTTGTATACGTGAAACACTGTCGATAAAGTTTTATACGTGAAACATTGTCGATAAGTTAGTGAAACTGTGATAAGTTGTATACGTGAAACACTGTCGATAAGTTTATATTGTATACGTGAAACATTTTCGATAAGTTTTATATTTGTATAAGTGAAACACTGTCGATAAAGTTTGTATACGTGAAACACTGTCGATAAAGTTTTATATTTGTATATGTGAAACACTGTCAATAAAGTTTTATATTTGTATACGTGAAACACTGTCGATAAAGTTTGTATACGTGAAACATTGTCGATAAAGTTTTATATTTGTATACGTGAAACACTGTCGATAAAGTTTGTATACGTGAAACATTGTCGATAAAGTTTTATATTTGTATACGTGAAACACTGTCGATAAAGTTTGTATACGTGAAACATTGTCGATAAAGTTTTATATTTGTATACGTGAAACACTGTCGATAAAGTTTGTATACGTGAAACACTGTCGATAAAGTTTTATATTTGTATACGTGAAACATTTTCGATAAAGTTTTATATTTGTATAAGTGAAACACTGTCGATAAAGTTTGTATACGTGAAACACTGTCGATAAAGTTTTATATTTGTATATGTGAAACACTGTCAATAAAGTTTTATATTTGTATACGTGAAACACTGTCGATAAAGTTTGTATACGTGAAACATTGTCGATAAAGTTTTATATTTGTATACGTGAAACACTGTCGATAAAGTTTGTATACGTGAAACATTGTCGATAAAGTTTTATATTTGTATACGTGAAACACTGTCGATAAAGTTTTATATTTGTATACGTGAAACACTGTCGATAAAGTTTGTATACGTGAAACGCTGTTGATAAAGTTTGTATACGTGAAACATTGTCGATAAAGTTTTATATTTGTATACGTGAAACACTGTCGATAAAGTTTGTATACGTGAAACACTGTCGATAAAGTTTTATATTTGTATACGTGAAACACTGTCGATAAAGTTTTATATTTGTATACGTGAAACACTGTCGATAAAGTTTTATATTTGTATACGTGAAACACTGTCGATAAAGTTTGTATACGTGAAACGCTGTCGATAAAGTTTTATATTTGTATACGTGAAACACTGTCGATAAAGTTTGTATACGTGAAACATTGTCGATAAAGTTTTATATTTGTATACGTGAAACGCTGTCGATAAAGTTTGTATACGTGAAACATTGTCGATAAAGTTTTATATTTGTATACGTGAAACACTGTCGATAAAGTTTGTATACGTGAAACATTGTCGATAAAGTTTTATATTTGTATACGTGAAACACTGTCGATAAAGTTTGTATACGTGAAACATTGTCGATAAAGTTTTATATTTGTATACGTGAAACACTGTCGATAAAGTTTTATATTTGTATACGTGAAACACTGTCGATAAAGTTTTATATAATAAAGTCTTGTCAGATGACTAATGGCCTAGTGACAGCACTACATCATTTTGTAGTGCTGTCAGAAGGTCTGGTGGGGAATATTAAACCCTATATAGTGACTCAAAGTATTCCACAATGCATCGCGAAAAGTAGTGTACAACTGATGGTCACTTACCAAGCAATATTTACCATCATGCATTGCGCTGCGGATGAACGCATGGAGATTTCAATTCACGTTTCAACTGCAGGACAGTAGTGACGTCATTAGTGTCCGAAAGTGCGTTTTTCTTTCTGCTGATGAGCTCACTATATAGTGCACTATGTTGGACTCCCTGTGTAGTGACTAGGCAGCAGAATGAGTGGGTGATTTCGGACACAGCTCGTGTGTTCACGTCCTCCAGGAGTTACACCAGAACAACCAGTAGAGGGCGCTGCTCAGTCAAACCCGTCTCACCTCCACTGTAACTCCACCAGCGCGACCTGCTCTCCTGTCTGACCCTCCGGACCTGATACAGTCTTCACGTGTCTGTGACAGGACTGACTCAGCTGATGAGCCCACCTGTGTGTGTGTGTGTGTGTGTGTGTGTCTCTATAATTGCATCTCTTATCAGATGAAAAACTCTGTCAGCAGCTGTTTGTTTTTAAATCCTCTTCAGTCCACCTGCTGATCCTGTTTAAAGGCTCCCAGCAGAGCTGGCTGCTGTCCCACAATGCACTGGGTCACTGATACCAAACGACCAATAACACTCTGAGAGAAGAGGACGAACTGTTGGTGCTCAAGCCACCTTTAAACCAACATGTTGGCTAAATGCTAACAGGTAGCAAGTTCTAACACTAACAAGTTCTTCAAAGTACAATGTGTGCTTCTCCTCATACTGTGTGTACTGTAAGTAGTATCTGTAGTATCCCACTGAAGACAAACATCTCAACAGACGTCCAGTGAAGCCACATTCAAAACTTCAGTCTCAGGCGTCTGAAGAACCTCTTGTGGTTCAAGTTTAGATTTTTTGTGACGGATAAATTGAACTACATGCAGCAAAAACTACAGACTGGACTTTAACCTCTGGTCTCAACCTCAGCAGCCGCAGGAGACATGAACTTTACCAGGACAGCTACTCATCAGCTCATTAAATATCATGTTAATCCTCCAACCTCTGAACATTAGACTCCCTGATGAAGGTTGGCTGATGAGTAGCTCTCCTGGTAAAGCAGACGTCTCATTCGGTCCACTGAGGTTCCGGTTTGAGTTCAGTCAGTAGTTTTTGTTGTGTGAAGTCAAATTTAACCATCATAACAACTTTAATTTTGAACCACAAGAAGTTCTTCATACGTCTGCAACTAAAGTTGAAAAGACATCTAACATTACACTGTAAAAACTTTAATTTACAACCTTTAACCCTGCCAGGTCGTCACCTGGTCGTCACCTGGTCGTCACCTGGATGTCAACAGTGAACGCTGAAAAACTTTCATTCTGGCTCCACTGTCTGAGGTGTTTGCTCAGTGGGATTATCTGTATGTGATGATGATGGTTATGATGATGATGATGTGTGTCTCACAGCTGATGAAGGTCCACAGGTAAAGTCCCATGGGGCCCTGCAGTGTCTCATATGGTCGGCCGAAGGCGTTGAAGAAGAAGAAGCCGGTGGCTATGGAGGAGAAGAGGACGACAACACCACAGAAGAAGATGACGGTGACGTGGAGGCCCGCTGGGATGGCGCTCAGCAGGTCTGGGAAGACTGAGAGAGAAACCAGAGAGAGAGGAAGAGTGATGAAGAGGAGGAAGGTCAGACAGAAACCACAGGAGGAAACTGACTGAAGTACTCTTCTCTACTTCTGTTGCTGACTCATAACGAACGTTAACGAGCTTCAGCAGAGAACAGAGCCGCTCTGTGTCCTCACCTCGTTACAGATCTGATCAGTCAGGCAAAACAGAAGCTCGTTAGTGAAGGTCCACTGCTCTCTTTAACTGGGACCAGTCAGCGCTCTGTGCTGGTCCACAGTCAGCGCTCTGTGCTGGTCCACAGTCAGTCCTGTCTGTAAACCACAGAACATGTTTCCTCATGTTGATCATGTCGGTGTCAGTCACAGCTCTGTTTGTACTCTGCTAGCTTCAAGACTTCTGATGCCGCAGTCACAGAAAATGTCTCCAGATGTCCTTAAAAACATGGTACTCATATAATACTGATGTGACCTGACAGCTCTGTGGTCTGTTATCTGCTGGCCTTACAGAGAGACGCTGACCCGGCTCTGTCACACATGAACCACAAAGAGATCAACTGGATCTCATCAGGAACTGACTCAGTTAACCAGAGGTGGGAGTAAGTCACATATGTGCAAGTCATAAGCAAGTCTCAAGTTACTGTGATGAAAATCAAGCAAGTCAAGTCGAGTCACTGCTAAGGTCAAACAAGTCACAAGAAGTTTGTATGAATGTATTCTTCATATCTGTAGACACAGTAAACAGGAGAGAGTGGTTAATCAATAATATGATGTAATTGCATAGTTGATCAATTTTAGAATTGTTTTTCAACCCCATGAATACAAGAATAAGATTAGATTAATATCAACCCTGGAGCTGCAGCATACTGCACATCCTGCCAGCTGAGAATATTCCTCTCAGGTATTGTTCCCCCTCCATCTCAATCAAAGGAGGCTGAAATCACAGGACATGTCTGTTCTGTCCTGAAATGTGTGTTTCTCTTCTATAAAACACATTCTACATCTCAGAGGCGACGTCTGTACACATACAGCTCCATCTCCTTTCAAACGTGGCAGAGCTCTGTGAGAAACAGCAGGAGAGACACAACACCTGCTGCAGGAGAGACGCAGACACAGCACCTGCTGCAGGAGAGACGCAGACACAACACCTGCTGCAGGAGAGACGCAGACACAACACCTGCTGCAGGAGAGACGCAGACACAGCACCTGCTGCAGGAGAGACGCAGACACAGCAGCTGCAGCAGGAGAGACGCAGACACAACACCTGCTGCAGGAGAGACGCAGACAGCACCTGCTGCAGGAGAGACGCAGACACAACACCTGCTGCAGGAGAGACGCAGACACAACACCTGCTGCAGGAGAGACGCAGACACAGCAGCTGCTGCAGGAGAGACGCAGACACAACACCTGCTGCAGGAGAGACGCAGACACAACACCTGCTGCAGGAGAGACGCAGACAGCACCAGCTGCAGGAGAGACGCAGACACAACACCTGCTGCAGGAGAGACGCAGACACAACACCTGCTGCAGGAGAGACGCAGACACAACACCTGCTGCAGGAGAGACGCAGACACAACACCTGCTGCAGGAGAGACGCAGACACAACACCAGCTGCAGGAGAGACGCAGACAGCACCAGCTGCAGGAGAGACGCAGACACAACACCTGCTGCAGGAGAGACGCAGACACAACACCTGCTGCAGGAGAGACGCAGACACAGCAGCTGCAGCAGGAGAGACGCAGACACAACACCTGCTGCAGGAGAGACGCAGACACAGCAGCTGCAGCAGGAGAGACGCAGACACAACACCTGCAGCAGGAGAGACGCAGACACAACACCTGCTGCAGGAGAGACGCAGACACAACACCTGCTGCAGGAGAGACGCAGACACAACACCTGCTGCAGGAGAGACGCAGACACAACACCTGCTGCAGGAGAGACGCAGATACAACACCTGCTGCAGGAGAGACGCAGACACAACACCTGCTGCAGGAGAGACGCAGACACAACACCTGCTGCAGGAGAGACGCAGACACAGCACCTGCTGCAGGAGAGACGCAGACACAGCACCTGCTGCAGGAGAGACGCAGACACAACACCTGCTGCAGGAGAGACGCAGACAGCACCTGCTGTACGCAGATACAGTGTCGTGTTGGGTTGTGAGTGCGCAAGTACCAGCAAGTACCTCAGACCAGCTGTTTGCATGTGCTGATTTGACGTCACACAGCACAGTATATGACGTGTGTTTGAAGCTGCTGTAAATAATTAACAGGTGTGTGAGCAAAGGTGTGAATAATGAATGACCACCTGTAGGACTCACCTATGCTGACGTCACTGTGTGTGTGTGTGTGTGTGTGTGTGTGTGTGTGTGTGTGTGTGTGTGTGAGACACTCACAGGTGAAGCGGGACGCGCGTCCTCCCAGCCCGCAGGTTTTCAACCTCTGGCCGGCCCACAGTCCGTAGCTCAGCTCTCCCAGGAACTTGTCCAGTTCTGGCCCGGTCGCGTTCACCAGCTCGGCCCCGGTCCGGCACAGCACGGCCCCACGGAGCCACAGGGGCAGGCCCGCGGCCACCGCGGCCGTCAGGGCGCAAGAGAGGCCGAGGAGGCCGGAGAGAGAGAAGAGGAGCTGCTTCTGACGGCTCGGCATCACGGAGGAGGAGGAGGAGGAGGAGGAGAGAGGCCGGGGATCAGGCTGCAGGGGCCGGAGGAGGAGCACCACAGGCCGGCATCACACACACAGACACACCGGGAGGCTCCTCACAGTCTCCTCCTCCCCCAGAGTGACTGACAGCCCGACGTCACCATGACAACCAGGGCTCAGATTACACACACACACACGTACGCACGCAGGCACGCAGACAGATGTAGGAACAACTGAAGTAAAAGTGAAGTCATGTCAAATAAAATAAAATCTTCATCAACAGATTCACTTTAATAATAAACATACTTTGAACAGCTGCTGTTTCTATTTGTGTGTGTGTGTGTGTGTGTGTGTGTGTGTGTGTGTGTGTGTGTGTGTTTGTATGTGTCTCATATTGTTTGTAAACAAACTGGAATAAAACACGTGTTACTGTAACTGCCCACATGATGGCGCTCTGTCACAACTTTACACTTTATTTTATATATATTATTATATATTATATATATTATATTATATCATTCAGTAACTTTATATTTATATAATCATTCAGTAACTTTATATTTATATTAATCATTCAGTAACTTTATATTTATATTAATCATTCAGTAACTTTATATTTATATTATCATTCAGTAACTTTATATTTATATTAATCATTCAGTAACTTTATATTTATATTATCATTCAGTAACTTTATATTGATATTAATCATTCAGTAACTTTATATTTCATATAAACTTTTTATTATCAAAGAAATTCACTTCCTGAAATTTCACTTTTCCTTATGAACAAAACTCAGAATCTGTAAATTAACATCACGAAGAATATGTGAGTGAACCTGTCTGTCTGCCTGCCTGCCTGTCTGTCTGCCTGCCTGCCTGACTGCCTGCCTGTCTGACTGCCTGTCTGCCTGCCTGCCTGTCTGTCTGCCTGCCTGCCTGCCTGCCTGCCTGCCTGCCTGTCTGTCTGCCTGCCTGCCTGCCTGTCTGCCTGTCTGTCTGCCTGCCTGCCTGTCTGCCTGCCTGTCTGCCTGCCTGCCCGTCTGTCTGCCTGCCTGCCTGCCTGCCTGCCTGCCTGTCTGTCTGTCTGCCTGCCTGTCTGCCCGCCTGCCTGCCTGTCATCAGTAACAGTACCAGACTGGACGTGATGACGTCGATCTCTTCAGACACGTCACACGTCGGACTAAAGTCCTGGAGGCTGTGTGCGTCCGGACAGAAGCTGGAGGAGCGCTGAGGAGCAGCTGCAGGATGAGGTCAGTCTGATCGATCACATCGGAAACATATCAATAGTCTTATTGATCCGGTGGTCGTGTCGCAGAGCTGCTGCGGCGTTCAGCTCACTTCCGGTCTGGAGAGTTTCTGTTGTTAGAGTTTAAACGTTGATTGTTGTTCAGTCAGTCAGGAGCTTAATGATCCTTCACTTATTGATCGCTTTATAATGAATACACGTGCAGCCTGTTGTTCTAATCAACAGTTTCTGTATGAGGAGCACTGAAACACAAAGACTTTATCGACTTCAGTACCAACACTCAACACAGTGTTCGAACAGAGGGTCGCGGGTTCGAGTCCTGCCTCCTCCACATGACGTCACTGTGCCTTTACACTAAAATACATTTCATTAACAGAAATTCAGACGCGATATGATTGATCATCTGTTGGTTTTTAGTTAAGGTTATTTTGATCATATTGATTGTGGATATGCTATTGATTACACTATTGATCGAGTAGATCCTTCTGAAAACATTCAATGAACCTGAAACTGAAGAAAAGACAAAGAGCAGCACGTGAGATCAAGCAGCTGATTGGCTGATAACTTCTCTCCTCTGGGTTTTATCAGTAAAAAGGATTTCAATGAGCGGCTGAATTCAGTTTTCAGTGACTGAACAGTTTATTTATCAGAATCATCAGAATCTGTGATTATGATTGTTATTAGAGTCAGAACATAATGAAAGCTCATCTACACATGTTGGGTCAGCAGCTGTTCAGGTCCGTCTGTGAGAAGCTCGACTGTGATGTGACACTTTGAGCCAACAGACTGTTCCAGTAACCCAGAGATGAGACGCAGAACTTTACAAAAACCCCTTTAAATGTTTTTCTGATGAATGAAAAAGTGTTTTATTTTTTTAACAATGTGTGCTGCTTGTTTCGGCATGAGACTGTGACACATGAGGAGTGTTGGTTCTGTATGTAAAGCAGCAGTCCATTCGGTCCATGCAGAGACGGGACAGAATGAAACCTGGTGTCTTTGCTTACAGGGTTGCTGAACTATCCAGACCAGCACGTCTCGCTTCAGAATCACAAGTTTATGGATCAGAAAGATTCCTGGTGTTGTTCCGTCTGAGTCGTGTATCATCACAGTTCTTCTTCTGTCTCAGCTCAGCTCTGAAAACGTTAAGATAAACGCTGTGTAACAGCTATTTGACAAAAAAATCTATATCAAGCTTCAGAACGTAAATCAAGGAGTTACAGCTTCACCATGCAGGCAGAACCCGTTCAGGGTCCAGGTGCTGTATCGTAGTCAGCTGGACCTGTTTCAGTTTGTTGAAGACGTTTCATGTCTCATCCAAGAGGCTTCTAACTTAGTGGAGGAGCTGCAGGCTTTAAACTCTGTGTGTGAGTGTCCTTACACAGTATGGAAGTGTCCTTACATAGTGTATGAGTGTCCTCACACAGTATGGAAGTGTCCTTACACAGTGTGAGAGTGTCCTTACACAGTATGGAAGTGTCCTTACACGGTGTGAGAGTGTCCTCACACAGTATGGGAGTGTCCTTACACGGTGTGAGAGTGTCCTCACACAGTATGGAAGTGTCCTTACACAGTGTGTGAGTGTCCTCACACAGTATGGGAGTGTCCTTACACGGTGTGAGAGTGTCCTCACACTGTGTGAGAGTGTCCTTACACAGTATGGAAGTGTCCTTACACGGTGTGAGAGTGTCCTTACACAGTATGAAAGTGTCCTTACACGGTGTGAGAGTGTCCTTACACAGTATGGAAGTGTCCTTACACAGTATGGAAGTGTCCTTACACGGTGTGAGAGTGTCCTCACACGGTGTGTGAGTGTCCTTACACAGTATGGAAGTGTCCTCACACGGTGTGTGAGTGTCCTTACACAGTATGGAAGTGTCCTCACACGGTGTGAGAGTGTCCTCATACAGTATGGGAGTGTCCTCACACGGTGTGAGAGTGTCCTCACACAGTATGGGAGTGTCCTAGCACAGTGTGAGAGTGTCCTCACACAGTATGGGAGTGTCCTTACACGGTGTGAGAGTGTCCTCACACAGTATGGGAGTGTCCTTACACGATGTGAGAGTGTCCTCACACAGCATGGAAGTGTCCTTACACGGCGTGAGAGTGTCCTCACACGGTATGGAAGTGTCCTTACACGGTGTATGAGTGTCCTCACACGGTATGGAAGTGTCCTTACACGGTGTATGAGTGTCCTCACACGGTATGGAAGTGTCCTTACACGGTGTGAGAGTGTCCTCACACGGTATGGAAGTGTCCTCACACAGTATGGAAGTGTCCTTACACGGTGTGTTAGTGTCCTTACACAGTATGGAAGTGTCCTTACACGGTGTGAGAGTGTCCTTACACAGTATGGAAGTGTCCTCACACGGTGTGAGAGTGTCCTCACACAGTATGGGAGTGTCCTTACACGATGTGAGAGTGTCCTCACACAGTATGGGAGTGTCCTTACACGGCGTGAGAGTGTCCTCACACAGTATGGAAGTGTCCTTACACGGCGTGAGAGTGTCCTCACACAGTGTGAGAGTGTCCTTACACGATGTGAGAGTGTCCTCACACAGTATGGGAGTGTCCTTACACGGTGTGAGAGTGTCCTCACACAGTATGGAAATGTCCTTACACGGTGTGAGAGTGTCCTCACACAGTATGGGAGTGTCCTTACTAGGGCTGAATGATATATCGTTATCGTATCTATATCTAGATATGAAGATTCAAGATAAAAAGCAACGATATAAACGATATAGATTACCCCGCTCGCCCTGCACGTACAGCTCTGGCAGTCACAACAAACATCCTTTTTACGATTGCCCTTGAATGCACTGCTAAGGCCAGCCAACCACAAACCTTATTTCATGCTTGCTGTGGATCGACAGCTGAAGCCAACCAATGACAAACATACGAAGGCGGGAGTGAGGGAGATGGAGACTGAGACGCACACACAACTTGGCGACTTTCTAGCTAGTTTAGCGACTTTTCAGACCCTCTTAGCGACTTTATTTCTAAAAAGCGACTAGCAACAAATTTAGCGACTTATTCAGATCATCAGGGGAAAGGCGAGAGATATATTATATTGTAATTCTCCTGCTGCTCAGAGTCACCGCAGTCTGCGGCTCCCCTGCAGCAGCGCCGGCTCTCTGTCCTCCCGAGCGGCTGCAGGCGGCAGGTGTGTGTATGTGTGGGGGCTGGCTGGGGCAGCAGGAGCGGACGCTGCAGCCGCTCGCTCTGTGGATTTGAGACCGTATAGCTGCCGTCTACTCTGTTTTGATCCGTTAATTCTCTGACTTCTTAGTCTTTCTAAATTCCACTGGTACTTTACCAGCGATAACCTGAAGCTGCTGAGTCTCGATCTTCACTCTAACTCTTTCTCTCCAGATTAGGATGTCATTGTTCATCTTGTAAAAATGCACATAGTTCGTTTGATCTTCTCCCTCCCTTTACTGTAGTTACTTCAAATATATTTGTCTCTGTAGTGAGTTTGTGATTATTTGGTAAAGATTTCTCTATCAACCATTTGTATATGGCTTAAAATAATCTCTTTATTTTTCTTACACAGTATGGAAGTGTCCTTACACAGTGTGTGAGTGTCCTCACACAGTATGGAAGTGTCCTTACACAGTGTGAGAGTGTCCTTACACAGTGTGTGAGTGTCCTTACACATTATGGAAGTGTCCTTACACAGTGTGAGAGTGTCCTCACACAGTATGGAAGTGTCCTTACACAGTGTGAGAGTGTCCTCACACAGTATGGAAGTGTCCTTACACAGTGTGTGAGTGTCCTTACACATTATGGAAGTGTCCTTACACAGTGTGTGAGTGTCCTCACACAGTATGGAAGTGTCCTTACACAGTGTGAGAGTGTCCTTACACAGTGTGTGAGTGTCCTTACACATTATGGAAGTGTCCTTACACAGTGTGAGAGTGTCCTCACACAGTATGGAAGTGTCCTTACACAGTGTGAGAGTGTCCTCACACAGTATGGAAGTGTCCTTACATGGCGTGAGAGTGTCCTCACACAGTGTGTGAGTGTCCTCACACAGTATGGAAGTGTCCTTACACAGTGTGTGAGTGTCCTTACACAGTGTGTGAGTCTCCTTACACAGTATGGAAATGTCCTTACACAGTGTGTGAGTGTCCTTACACAGTGTGTGAGTCTCCTTACACAGTATGGAAATGTCCTTACACAGTGTGTGAGTGTCCTCACACAGTATGGAAATGTCCTTACACAGTGTGTGAGTGTCCTTACACAGTGTGTGAGTGTCCTTACACAGTGTGTGAGTCTCCTTACACAGTATGGAAATGTCCTTACACAGTGTGTGAGTGTCCTTACACAGTGTGTGAGTCTCCTTACACAGTATGGAAATGTCCTTACACAGTGTGTGAGTGTCCTCACACAGTATGGAAATGTCCTTACATAGTGTGTGAGTGTCCTCACACAGTATGGAAGTGTCCTTACACAGTGTGAGAGTGTCCTTACACAGTATGGAAGTGTCCTTACACAGTGTGAGAGTGTCCTCACACAGTATGGAAGTGTCCTTACACAGTGTGAGAGTGTCCTCACACAGTATGGAAGTGTCCTCACACAGTGTGTGAGTGTCCTCACACAGTATGGAAGTGTCCTTACACAGTGTGTGAGTGTCCTTACACAGTGTGTGAGTCTCCTTACACAGTATGGAAATGTCCTTACACAGTGTGTGAGTGTCCTTACACAGTGTGTGAGTCTCCTTACACAGTATGGAAATGTCCTTACACAGTGTGTGAGTGTCCTCACACAGTATGGAAATGTCCTTACACAGTGTGTGAGTGTCCTTACACAGTGTGTGAGTGTCCTCACACAGTATGGAAATGTCCTTACACAGTGTGTGAGTGTCCTTACACAGTGTGTGAGTGTCCTCACACAGTATGGAAATGTCCTTACACAGTGTGTGAGTGTCCTTACACAGTGTGTGAGTGTCCTTACACAGTGTGTGAGTCTCCTTACACAGTATGGAAATGTCCTTACACAGTGTGTGAGTGTCCTTACACAGTGTGTGAGTCTCCTTACACAGTATGGAAATGTCCTTACACAGTGTGTGAGTGTCCTCACACAGTATGGAAATGTCCTTACATAGTGTGTGAGTGTCCTCACACAGTATGGAAGTGTCCTTACACAGTGTGAGAGTGTCCTTACACAGTATGGAAGTGTCCTTACACAGTGTGAGAGTGTCCTTACACAGTATGGAAGTGTCCTTACACAGTGTGAGAGTGTCCTTACACAGTATGGAAGTGTCCTTACACAATGTGAGAGTGTCCTTACACAGTATGGAAGTGTCCTTACACAGTGTCTGAGTGTCCTCACACAGTATGGAAGTGTCCTTACACAGTGTGTGAGTGTCCTTAGGGCCCTATGATTTCCGCGATCACGGAATCGCGGACGGAATCGCGGAATTGGCAGATTAAAATGGAATCTACTTTTTAACGCGAAATACCGCTGAATTTGACATAATTTCACTGAAATGTTGTTCTCGTGTGGAAGAGGAACGTTTGTCTGGGGAAAACTGCACGGGGGGAACCAAATCTGGGTGGCACAACAAGTCATCGCCGCAGACTGAGCTCCCCCGTCAAAACAATGTAAGCATGGCGAAGCGGCAGCTCACGGCTCCGTCTTTGTCGGCGTAAAAGCTGAGAAACTTGACATTAACCCCTCAGTACAGAGCCGAGCAGTTCCCGAACGACTTGGATGTGTCAGGTGAACTGTTGTTTTGCAAAGAAGCAGACCTGAGAAATCGTAATTAAAGGTGTATGTAACGTTAATGCGTTAGAGTTAGCCACCTGTCCGATTTATATTATCGGCATATAATACCAGAGTGACTGTTAACTGCTGCTAACAGTAGCTGCTGTTAGCTAGCTAGCCCCGTTAGCCACAGCCCTGTTAGCTGACTCTGCCTGGGCTGGGAGGCTTTTCTGGATCTGCCTGAGAGCTGACCATGTTTTTATTCAATGAAACCCATAAAAACACAAAATATACTACTGTATGAAGAATCAAATGTTTTTGATGCACTTTACTGTACTTAACGGTACAGTATTGAGGAAATATGTTTGTCACCTCAATTAATTTAAGGTAATTTCTATTTAATTTGTGTACATTTTAGTCATTTACATTAAAAACACACTGTTTTTGGTAGTATAATAAGAGTAAATCGGGATTCACAAAAATTAAAACAGAAAAAACGGTATTCCCAAAAATTAAAACGGAAAAAACGGAATTAGGGAAAAAATAAAACGGAATTTGGGAAAAAATAAAACGGATTTTATAGGGCCCTATGTCCTTACACAGTATGGAAGTGTCCTTACACAGTGTGAGAGTGTCCTTACACAGTGTGAGAGTGTCCTCACACAGTATGGAAGTGTCCTTACACAGTGTGAGAGTGTCCTTACACAGTGTGAGAGTGTCCTCACACAGTATGGAAGTGTCCTTACACAGTGTGAGAGTGTCCTTACACAGTGTGTGAGTGTCCTCACACAGTATGGAAGTGTCCTTACACAGTGTGAGAGTGTCCTTACACAGTATGGAAGTGTCCTCAAACAGTATGGAAGTGTCCTTACACAGTGTGTGAGTGTCCTCACACAGTATGGAAGTGTCCTTACACAGTGTGAGAGTGTCCTTACACAGTGTGAGAGTGTCCTCACACAGTATGGAAGTGTCCTTACACAGTGTGAGAGTGTCCTTACACAGTATGGAAGTGTCCTTACACAGTGTGAGAGTGTCCTTACACAGTGTGTGAGTGTCCTTACACAGTATGGAAGTGTCCTTACACAGTGTGTGAGTGTCCTCACACAGTATGGAAATGTCCTTACACAGTGTGTGAGTGTCCTTACATAGTGTGAGAGTGTCCTCACACAGTATGGAAGTTTCCTTACACATTGTGAGAGTGTCCTTACACAGTGTGAGAGTGTCCTTACACAGTGTGTGAGTGTCCTTACATAGTGTGAGAGTGTCCTTACACTGTATGGACGTGTCCTCACACAGTATGGAAGTGTCCTTACACAGTGTGTGAGTGTCCTCACACAGTATGGAAGTGTCCTTACACAGTGTGTGAGTGTCCTTACACAGTGTGTGAGTGTCCTTACACAGTGTGTGAGTGTCCTTACATAGTGTGAGAGTGTCCTCACACAGTATGGAAGTTTCCTTACACAGTGTGAGAGTGTCCTCACACAGTATGGAAGTGTCCTTACACAGTGTGTGAGTGTCCTTACACAGTGTGTGAGTGTCCTCACACAGTATGGAAGTGTCCTTACACAGTGTGAGAGTGTCCTTACATAGTGTGAGAGTGTCCTTACACTGTATGGACGTGTCCTCACACAGTATGGAAGTGTCCTTACATAGTGTGTGAGTGTCCTCACACAGTATGGAAGTGTCCTTACACAGTGTGTGAGTGTCCTTACACAGTGTGTGAGTGTCCTTACATAGTGTGAGAGTGTCCTCACACAGTATGAAAGTTTCCTTACACAGTGTGAGAGTGTCCTCACACAGTATGGAAGTGTCCTTACACAGTGTGTGAGTGTCCTCACACAGTATGGAAGTGTCCTTACACAGTGTGAGAGTGTCCTTACACAGTGTGAGAGTGTCCTCACACAGTATGGAAGTGTCCTTACACAGTGTGTGAGTGTCCTTACATAGTGTGAGAGTGTCCTTACACAGTATGGAAGTGTCCTTACACAGTGTGAGAGTGTCCTTACACAGTGTGAGAGTGTCCTTACACAGTGTGTGAGTGTCCTTACATAGTGTGAGAGTGTCCTTACACTGTATGGGAGTGTCCTTACATAGTGTGAGAGTTTTCTACCACAGTGTGGGAGTTTCCAACCACACTCTGTGAGGACATTCCCACTCAGAGTTTAAAAGTCTGCAGCTCCTCCAGTTAGTTTCAAACACTTTCAGCAAACTGAAACAAGTCCAGTAGACTACGGTACAGCACTTAGAGGTACCAGGACCTGGATGACTGAGGACCTTCATCAACAACAAAGAAAAAAGGAAACCAGAGGCTCACCCAGGTGCATCATGGTCCTGCACCTGTGCTTATAGAAAGTTATACCTCTACCCGGGTTATATACCAACAAACACAAAAACAACACCAACACTAGATGAGACAGAAGAAAACATGCTGACCATCCAGAATAATCCAACTAAATGACCTGAGTCTTCTGTTTTCTCCTCCAGTCTGTCCGTTGCCCCGTTCTCTTTCTCCTCCTCCTTCTTCTCCTTCTCCTTCTTCTTCTTCTCCTCTGTGGTCGATGCTCAGCTGCTCTCCCTGTCAGAGATGTATGGCAGCCTGCAGTCTCCAAACTTCCCCGAGCCGTACCCACGAGAGACGGCACTGCGCTGGAACATCAGCGTCCCCGACGGCTTCCAGATCAAACTCTACTTCAGCCACTTCGACCTGGAGCCGTCCTACCTGTGTGAGTACGACTACGTCAAGGTGAGACAGCACGGCTTCATGGGAAATCTGTCCCTCACATCTAAAGCAACACTTTCACAGAAGTGTAATGATTAAAACATCCATAAATACACCATACTATACTCTTATAATACTCTTATTTAATCCATCACATCCACCTTCTGATGCGACAGTCAGTTAATAATCATATCTTGTGAATGTTTGGATGGATCTGTGGTTTGTAGAAATGTTACATGCAGTCAGATGTTTCTTCAGACAGATCAGCCTGCACGCTGTGATGTCAGCATCTTCTGCTACAGACGGCTTGTTTATGTTTCTCTAAACCAATCACAGTCGTTCTTGGGCGGAGCTTATTCGATGATGCAGCGACGGTGACCATGCCTGTATAATAATGGCAGGAGGAGTTGTTTCACATGTGAAGACTAGTCCTGATTGTAAAAAGACGAAATACTCAGAGACAGCAAGCTAACAGCTGCTATCTTGTTGATGTTGGTACAGTTAGCAAACGGGTCAGAGTCAGATCGTTTTTTCCTGAAGATTCCAGGTCCAAACATCAGCAGGAGGAGAGATGAACATGTCGTCCACTGTCAGGTTGAGGCTGGATCACACTGCGGCTTGTTGCTACAGGTGAGAGGTGAGAGGGCTTCAGGACTAACATGTGGATGGAACCCAGCTGCAGTTTCAGTCAGTTTTCCGTTAGTATGGTTGTGTGTCATATTATGGCAGCGTTACGACAGCCAATAGGATGGTGCTTCTGGCAGGGCTCGCGGGCTCAGAAGATCATGACTGTAGTGCCGTTCACAGGTGTGTCCTGCTCGTCAGGGCTCTGTGTTAGCCCACCTTCATGTATAAACACTAGCTGGAGGTTATTGGAGCAGAGACCACTGGGAGGACAGCTGCCATCCGCCTTCTCTTGGACCTCGTCTGATATTTTCAGGCAAAACATCACATTAAATGTCACATATAGAGCTCTAAACTTTTGTTTTTGCTTGCCAGCACTAAACATATTTTTCTTGCTAAAGACAATAAAAATCTTTAGCAAGCAATAAAAGACTTCCTTATATTTTGAATTGAAGACCGTCCGGTGTTGAATCGTTTTCATGGGATGAGGCTCAAACAGACAAGCAGCATCGTGTCCGCTGCCTTTGTAAAGAGTAATGATAATGATTTCATTGATTATAGAGAATGTAGACAATCATTTGGTTCACAAAGAAAGAAAGACGGAAATATATTGTTGTGTTTATTTTATTTTACTCTATTAACGGTCATGCAGTTGTGGTTGTGAGTTGATGGTCTGCACTTCCAGCATTTGTATCAAGTGTGAAGATGATGTTGATGCATTTCAGTCCAGAAACTGTTAATTGTTAATAAAACTGTACCATAACTCTGGATACATTCTGCTTTTTGTTGACATAAAAACAAACTGTTCTGTTTGTTGGAACAACTGAATGTGTGCTGCCACCTGCCACACACACACATTTATATTCAAAAGATGTCAGTGGGCGCCGCGGCAACCTGCCAACGACACAAAGAGACCAGCTGATGTTCTCAGACTGAGAAGTTACTCTGACGTTCACACTCAGATGGTTCACTAAACAAATGTGTTCCTGGTTATTTAAAACACCTTCTAACTGTGTGTGTGTGTGTGTGTGTGTGTGACACTGATGAAGCGTCGCCATGGTTACAGACTAATATATCACTGTTTATTATAAACTACAATCCACTGTTTTACTGAATGTGTCTGTAATGTGATTACATTTTTCTCTAACTTTACCAGAATACACTCAATAACACTTAAATTTTGTGTCCTGACTGTTTAATTCTGTTGGATGTATTCTGTTACTGCACAGTAATCTGATTACTTTTAGGGAGAAGTTAAAAATAAAAAAAAAACTGAACTGAAATGTTTCTGTGAAGAAGCTGCTGACGACTAATGACATGATGCTCACACACACACACACACACACACACACACACACACACACACACACACACACACACAGTCTTTGTTTAGCTGTGACTGACTAATATGTGTGGTTGTGTGTGTGTGTGGTTGTGTGTGTGTGTGTGTGTGTGAGATAAGCTTCAGTTTATCTGCTGCAGCCCGTCTGGTTCTGATCACTGTCCACATGTTTGGGTCTGGGTGTGTGGTGTTCAGGCGGAGGTCGTGGTGTCGCTGCTGTTTGTTACAGATGGATAAACACAGATAACAGGAGCGCTTCTTTATAACGTGTCTGCTGCTGAGAAGCTCTTCTGCTTGTTGTCGACTGTATTATGGATTTATTTTGTGTTTGGGCTCCACATCACGGTGTTGAGGCCCAGAGGGAATCTGAAACTTTAACTGAAGCTGCAGGCTGACCATAAAACCGAAGCTTCAGTGCAGAGAGGAGACACTGGTGAAACATCTGGAGCTGTCCTCAGCTGCTTTAGATCAGATGGACAGATGTGTAATGAAGTGGACAGATGTGCTCAGAGGAAAGAGAAACAGAATTAGTAGAGGAGGAGCGATGATCAGTCGTGTCAGTAAGAACAGCAGCTTGTAACTTTCTTCATGTTGAACTTGTTGTCAGCTGGTTGGTTGTGTTGTCAGGTGGAGGCGGAGGGGGAGGTGCTGGCGTTGTTCTGCGGTCGGGAGGAGACGGACACGGAGGCGGTACCAGCTCAGCAGCTCATCACGTCCCCCAGAAACTCACTGAGCGTCTCCTTCACCTCCGACTTCTCCAACGAGGAGAGGTACTCAGGATTCAAGGCTCACTACAGCGCCGTGGGTGAGGACGCACTGACATTAGCATGCTAACAGCTAGCTGCTAACAGCCCTCTGTCTCTCAGAGGTGACAGTCTGACAGCCTGTAGCTTCAGTTCACTACTGAGTCTAATAAGTCAACAACATGAACTCATAAATGTGAAGAAAGGAAATATTTTGACTCCTATTTTGATTATAAACAGAAAAATCCAACCGTCCATCGTCTGAACTCAAGTTTCTGTCTCTGACTGAACTCAGACCAGTTTAATCTGCTCGTTAACTCATCGTCAGACTCACTTCATTCAGACTGGATTCTTACTGAGTCAGAGTCACCAGAACAGTTCTGGTTTGTCCCGACAGTCTCCTCTGGTTCGGTCCAAATCATTCCTCAGTTCACGGTAACATGTGAAGATGTTATGTCTCTACACGCTGATGATGTCCGACTCTCTCTTTCTGTCCTCTCCTGATGTGTCTTCTGTCCTGGAGTCATAGTCCTGGTCAGAGCCGCTGTAAATCACCTCTGTACTGTACATCACATCTGTACAGTACATCACTTCTGTACTGTAAATCACCTCTGTACTGTAAATCACCTCTGTACAGTACATCACTTCTGTACTGTAAATCACCTCTGTACTGTACATCACATCTGTACAGTACATCACATCTGTACAGTACATCACCTCTGTACTGTACATCACCTCTGTAGTTTAAATCACCTCTGTACAGTAAATCACATCTGTACAGTACATCACTTCTGTACTGTAAATCACCTCTGTACAGTACATCACCTCTGTACAGTAAATCACATCTGTACAGTACATCACCTCTGTACAGTAAATCACCTCTGTACAGTACATCACCTCTGTACAGTAAATCACCTCTGTAGTGTACATCACCTCTGTACTGTACATCACCTCTGTACTGTAAATCACCTCTGTACTGTAAATCACCTCTGTACAGTACATCACCTCTGTACTGTAAATCACCTCTGTACTGTAAATCACCTCTGTACAGTACATCACCTCTGCACTGACCTCCATCTCTCTCAGAGGGTTCTGTCCTGGTCTGTCCACACATCCAGACAGACTCTGCTACTGAGCTAACCAGCTAACAATAGCTAGCTACAGCTGTTGTTACTCTGAGCTTCACATTGTGTCCATGTTTTACAAACTACACCTTTAAAGAGCCTCTGTGGAGTTAATTCCTTCTGTCTGTGTCTGTCCATCCTTGTCCTGCGTCCGTCCCTGCAGATGT
>NC_044188.1:605022-632170 GCF_900880675.1 Sparus aurata
CTCACCTGTCCACACCGCTGCCCTCACCTGTCTACACCGCTGCCCTCAGCTGCCCTCACCTGTCCACACCGCTGCCCTCACCTGTCCACACCGCTGCCCTCACCTGTCCACACCGCTGCCCTCACCTGTCCACACCGCTGCCCTCACCGTCCACACCGCTGCCCTCACCTTCCACACCGCTGCCCTCACCTGTCCACACGCTGCCCTCACCTGCCCACACCGCTGCCCTCACCTTTCCACACCGCTGCCCTCACCTGTCTACACCGCTGCCCTCACCTGTCTACACCGCTGCCCTCACCTGTCTACACCGCTGCCCTCACCTGTCCACACCGCTGCCCTCACCTTTCCACACCGCTGCCCTCACCTGTCTACACCGCTGCCCTCACCTGTCTACACCGCTGCCCTCACCTGTCCACACCGCTGCTCTCCCTTGTGATCAGAGTTGGTTTAGGTGTTTTTGGACCTGGCCTGTAACTAGAATATGACTTTTGCCTGTTCCTCACTGCTGCCTGTTGCGACTATCTTTTCTGATTTTGCCCTTGCTGCCTTTGTTATCAAATGAACAAGCTGCACCAGCTTCATATTGGTAGTCTGAATACATCTTGCTTCTCTGCACTCTGCTTCTACTCACTCTGCAGGAGGTCGTGCAGTTGTTGGGTGTACTGGTTGTAGTTTGTTGGATCACTGCGGTTAAAGGAGATTTCCGCTGCATGAGGACGAACCACCAAACCTGATTTGACAAAAGATATCTGTTATCAGTAATAAAACACTGAAAATCTACTACAACTGCAGATATGTGTTTATATAAAAACAATCCAGAAGACTGCCATTCAGATTTTACTGCTCCCAGAGCATAAATGTGCGTTATGTCTGTCTGCAGAACATAAACATTTACACACCACACAGAACATAAATACATTATTCAGTACAAAGAGCATGAAAACATTACTGAGTATGTGTTGTGTTTTGTGATTAATGAGCTGTGGGATGAAGATGTGATCTGGTAGAAGAGGATAAGCTTCAGCTAAAAGATGTATTCGGTCAGATGGGAGTAGAGTGAAACATGAAAAAAGGTGTTTCTAAGGTCATGTGAGTGCAAATGATATCTGTTATTGAGCTCTGACAGGTTGAAGGTGATGGATCAATGATTTAGGGAGAATGTGTGTCATATGTGACAGCTCATTTCTGTTGGGGACTGACAGCATGGTGGGACAGCAGCAGTGTCTCATGGATTGAACTATGCTTTGGTCAAGCAGTGACAAAAGATGGAGCAATGAAGTGTGAGTCAAAGCTGAGTTTGTTGTACAGTGTAATTCTGAGGGCTGTGAAGCATCGACCTGCTCTGCTGTCATCCAAACAATGGATGACTAATAATGATAAGTCCTCACTGGGTTATTATCATGAAAGAGTACACGTATGACAGTGTCATCAAGCATGTGGTGATGGGCTCATACAGTCATTAGTTCACTGATTGTAGAAGAAGAATATAGTCAGTAGAAGAAGAACAAGACAAAGGACAGTAACATAAGAAGACAGATAGCAGATTGCGATAGCAGTCTCTGCTGTTGCTGTCTGCATGAGTTCTGCATGGTGTTTTTACCAGACATGGTTCAATGATTGTTTAGAGTCTGAATTCAACAGGAAGTTTAAACAGGAGAATTTGCCTTCAACTCACCTGGATTGGCGACTCGGTCCTGATAGCGGGGGACGTTGTCATCCAGAGTCTGTAACATCACCCACATGGTGAGCGTGAACATTCCCGCCAGAAACCCATAGAAGACCAGGTAGAAGAGGAGGATGAGACCTGAGGGAGACAAATAAATATGTATATATATATATATATATATATATATATATATATATATATATATTTATACATATATATATGTGTGTGTGTGTGTATATATATATGTATATGTATATATATATATATATATATATATATATATATCTATATACACATATCTAATATATATTTACACAACAGAACAAACAAACAAATGCTGAACAGTGAATGTAACTATCTATTTGTTTTTATGATTGCACTGTCCAATCAGTTGGCCGGATTCTGCTCAATCTCCAGCAGCAGGTTCCTGACATCACTCTTTGCTATAATATACTGTGATACACTATAGTACACTATAATATACTTTGATATACTATAACATATTATAATATAATGCAATATACTGTTGTGATTGTGAACTTTGTGTGTTGATTGTTCTGGGTGCACTGAGGCTTTTTTCGCAGGAGCTGGCCGTGGTTTCTGAGGTCACCTGGAACTCCTGCACTTCACACATCTGCAGCTCATCTAATGATCAGACGCCGGCTTAAATATGCCGTCTCTGCAAATGCTGCCAAATTGTTTCCTCATTGCTACGTGTTATCGTTGGCTGAACCTCTCAATCTATTTTATAGGGTTTTTTGTACTTGTTTGCCAGGCAGCTGCCTTCTCGTCTAACCTTTAAATCTCCTCATTGTTCCAGGGCCACAACCACTCTGCTGCCCAGCTGCCTGCTCCTCAGTTCACCACCTGATCACTCTGGATCCACGCTTTACATGCTTTAAACCTGAGCCCTTATGCTGGGCCTGAGCCTATCTACACCCATCTCACCATCTAAGCTTGTTCAAGCCTTTAGTAAATTCATTTTATTTCACCTACTCCCAGTCTTGGTGTCCACTATTGGGTTCTGCTACAACCCAACCATAAAACAAGAATCTGGCCAACATGGACCCAGCAGACCGAGATCCCTTTTAGCAAGCACTCAGCACTCAAGGAGCCCTTGCAGGGAGATACGATCATATGCTCCGCAAAGTTATGGATTCCCTGCATGGACTCAGTCTTCCTTCTCAGCGCCCACTACTCAGGTAATCTGGACACCTGTGGTTGCTTCATTCTACAGTGTTGTTTAGTGTTTTAGCAGCAGCCCTCCAGTTACCCCACTGATATGGCTCGAATAGCTTATCTCTCTATAAAAGCAAGGAATCTCTGTCTGTCTGTGTGTGTGTGTGTGTGTGTGTGTGTTCCTCAAATATCTCTGCGGATCAGGATCAGACTGACCTGAGACTTTCAACATGGCTGCTTCGTGGTTCAGTGGTGTGCGACTTCGCATTTGTTTGGACTGCAATGATGCCGTTAATAAATTATTTCATAAATGCTTTACAAATTCCGCGAGCATCGTCCACCGGAGCCACCACAGTCACATGCGCACCAGAGCCAATCACTGCACACCGTGGTCACGTGCGCACCAGAGCCAATCACTGCAGAGCTCAAGCCCACGACACACCTTAAGAAACAAGCAGGTTTATACCTGCAGCGGCGCGAGCTGGACCGGGATTTTGCCGGCGTTTTGGTCTCGTTCTGTTCTGTGCATCTAAACTGACTGTTGTGGATTAATGAGACTAAAAGAGTCCGGACCGAGTCTGTTCGGGTCTGAGGAGATCTGGAGACGCCAGGACAAAAAAGTGGAATCGGAATCTGTGGATGCTCGTGTGTAGCTAGCTGCTAGCCGCTAGCTCAACCACACGGCCCACCTCCCGAGGCGACGGACCGGACGCACCGGCACGACCAAAACCGGACTTAGGGTAAATAATGTCCGCCACGCTTTTTCGCGAACATTGCCGTCACGTTTGCTTTGTGTCTGGTGCAGGAAGAAACGGTAAAAACAGGCTTTTGTCACGAAAGTGTCCAAGCAGCAAGTTTGGTTGTTGAGGAACAGGAAGTTGTGGGAGGGACCTAGGCGGATGAATGACAGGCAACGACGGCCTGTGTGTAGACAGCGATATTGAGAGTTGAGAGACTTGTGACACTTAGCGTGTTTGGAGTGTGTAGTTAGTGTGTTATGTAGTGTTTGGTGTAGTGCAGGGGTACTCAAATACAAATCTTAAAGGGCCACAAAGATTTTTTTCAATGACTCAAAGGTCCATGTGTTGAGGTCGGTCAGGCCACATGCAATAAAACTGTAATATTAAAAAAAAAATGTCCTTTTCATTCTAAACAACAAAATACGAACTAAAATAAAATGTCATTTCCATTTTAACATAAATTAAAATACATAGTTGAATATTTACTCTTTTGTTTGCCTTCAAACATTGTGTCCATCAGTTCAGTCATGCATTATTTTATTTCATTGTGACATAGATGTGACAAGCATCCTGCTTGCAGCTTGATATGATGATTTCAGTGCATTTATTTGTATTGTGCTTATCTCTGAATTTTGAGGAAATGTCTCTTCAAAATTCCTATGCTTCGTCTCATAATGCCGCAATGACTCTTGGGTATTCTGTTGATGTTGGTGTAATTATGGTTCATGAATGTGTTTGTGAATAAGATGATATGTAAGATGGTTGTGGGTTAATTCACGTCATTTGTTCTGTGATTAAATGGTGTTGAGTCTTAACAAGGATGATAAAAATTTTGGCACCGTGAGTAAAAGGGTGTTTGCCGGGAGAATATCCCCGTCCGTTACGGTACTTGTGGCAATATATGAGAAGACTTGCTACCGTAATACCTGGTAAACAACGTAAGTGTGTGTTATTGCAGCACCGTCAGATCCGTGGGTTTTGTCCTGGTTGGAGGATGAATAAATGCAAAGTTCCTACTTCTATGAGTGGCTGATTCTCATTGTCCACTTTGTTATAGCAGTTTACTTGGAAAACGCCATTTCAATCTCTTACCACCGGCGAAATGTGAATACGCGAACTGCTCCGAAAATGAAAGTGAAAGTTGCGATCGCAGCGGTGAGTGACCCAGCTGTATGTGTATCGTTGGCATGGAGACAAGTCCCGGTGCACACGTGCTGACCCAACCAAAACACATGGTGAAGGAATAACAGTTCGGGGGCCACAAACAGGAGGCCGGCGGGCCGGATGCAGCCCGGGGGCCGCCTATTGAGGACCGCTGGTGTAGTGTGTTTAGTGTGTAGTGGAGTCAGGTTTTTTTTCATGAGTCCAAGCAATGAGGAGACGGCTGAATGAGCATTGCCAGCATTTAAATGTAAAAAGTTACATATAACTTTGTAAATGTTTAAAATTTATGCACATATTTAGCAAACAACAATTTATATTTGCATTATAAGTAATAAAAAAATGGTTTGTTAAATATATTCGTGGTTTTCACAGCAAAAAAATCGAACTTTTTCTACTCAGATTTTATGGGTTTTTTGTGATTTTAGGTCCATTGTGTTAATACAGTATGTCAAAATAAAAAAATAACTGTACAGTCACACATGTGAGGTTGTGCTGAAAATAATGACACCAAGTAAATAGTTTTTAAGGTGAAATATAATGGCAAAATCAAAAATAGTCAAAAACGGCCAATTATACCCTGGAATATCGGATTTCACAACAAACCTAAATATCCCTGACGTCCCACCTTCAAAAAAACCCTTATTTGGCCATCCATGAAAAAGCTACTTAACCTCCCACTTTTCTATAGGAATAAATTTTTCTTACGGGCACTGCACTAGTATAATGAATTTGTTGAGGGAAATAGCAGGACAGTGGGCTACAACGCTATGGGAGAGTAAGTCAGTGCTCCTGGTTTCTTATGTTTCTTTCATTTCTGAGATGCGTAAAGTCTTTTATCACCAGTACAGGGCCAGGAAGCTTCCAAATGCCTTATAGTGTCACAACAGGGTTCCTAGTCTGTGGCCTCCTCCTCTCCGAGTATTTTAGCATTTTAGCTTCTGAGAGTGGGTGGGATGAGTGAGTGCTCACTGCATTTATTAGTAACATAGTAACATACATGTTAATTTGAGGGGTGTGTGAGGAATTGAAGGATAAGCTAGCTGTTTGTTTCATACCAGGTTCCCCTGAGGGGATGATAGTCTTAGCCATCTGAGTTGATAGAGAGACAAAGGCAGAAGTCTAGCAGGGCCAGAAGGTTAGCTCAACCCTTCCCCTTCCAACAGTCCCACTCTCCTCCCTTACCTAGTTCTCTGCAGAAACCTTCCATGAGCATTGCAGCTCCTCCTGCTGCTGTGGAGGAGCCCATGCAGCTAGAACACACTTGCCTGTCTGCTGTGGAATGCCAAAGTCAGCTTAAGCTCAAGCTTTGCATCTACTTCGGTCAACCCTGACACTGCATTGTATCCTGCCCCTCAACACCCAAAAGACGAGGCTCACCAGTAAAGGAGAGCACCCTGGTGAGCCAAACCTCTTCCCTTTCCAGCTCTCTCCAACACATTCATCTTCCCTGCCACTTTACAATGGTCCCTAGGACTTCCTTCCTGTGAATGTCCTGGTGGAATCTGGTGCAGATGACAGTTTTGTGGATTCAGCATTGGTGGAAGACGTGCAGATCCATTTTGAGACAAGACAACTTTTAGCCTCTGTCACTCACCATACTCAGCCTTTGAACTTGGTTATTTCTAGTAACCATTGTGAGCGAGTCCAGCTTTTTGTAATTCCCTCTCCCACTTCACCTGTTGTACTCTGTCTCCCTGGGCTCAAACTCCACAATCCTTACATTGATTGAAACACTTCCACCATCTCTGGAGTGTTTTTGCAATTCCCATTACCTGCACTCCAGCCCTGCCTACAAGACATCTGCAACAACCCCTCCCTCATCACTCCATCTGTCCCTGGTGCCGCCAGACTATTATGACCTGGCTAAGGTTTTCAATAAGAAGTTAGCCCTCCTTACCGGCCCTATGACTACGCCATAGACCTTCTCCTCGGAGCCCCATTTCCTACTAGTAAACTCTATAATCTGTCCCACCCCAAGAGAGAAGCCATGGAGAAGTATAATGGAGATTCACTTGCACTTTATCTGACTTTCCTCATCTCCCTTTTGGTGCCAGGTTCTTCTTCATGGATAAAAAGGACAAGACGCTACGCCCATGTACTGACTACCACTTGACTCAACAACAAAACCATCAAGAACAAGTTTCCTCTACTTCTGATCGACCCTTCCTTTGAGCCTCTTTGCCATGCACAGATCTTAACAAAATTGGACCTCTTCAATGCCTATCATCTTGTCTGCATCCAGGAGGGGGATGAAATGAAAACTGCTCTTAACACCCCTGCCGTCTACCAGGTCCTCTTCAAGAGCACCCTGCATGACATGCTCAATTATTTTTTATTTGTCACTTCGAATTTTCTCACACACAACTGAGAACACACAAAATATGTGTGTCTTGTGCTCCAGAAGCTACTGTCAAACCAGAAAAGTGTGAGTTCCACGCCCCATTGTCAGTTTCCTGGGATATGTGATCCTGCAGAGACAACTCTAACCAGACTCCTCTAAGATAGAAGCAGTGGTTGAGTGGCCAGCACCTACGTTCTCTAAACAGCTATAACACCTTGTAACAATCCCCTTCAATTAATTATTCCAAAAGGGAAAGTACAAACGCAAATTTAAGGGAACGGGCGGACTTGATGAATGCCATGAATGAACACTGCCGGCTAACTGAAAACGCTTAAATCACACAAAAATAACCAGCAGATCTCTACCTTACTCATATGATAATGTCGGCACAAATTGCAAAGAAACGAAAATACACAGAGGGTTGTTGTTATCGCTATGTATTGACAGCCAGAAAATTAAATTACGTCCGACCCAGACGCACACACCAAACAAAAGAAGGGAGGCACGCTCCAATGCAATACAAACATTTGGCCAAAAGACCCCAATAACCTGAAAATCCTCACAGCTCACACGACAAAAACCCCACATAAAGTGTCCATGAAAGAATTAGTCCAAAGTAAATCTACCTTTGACAGGTGGGAACGTGGCGAGCTGCCGTAAGTCTCAATGAAAAAAAAAAGAGCAGCGAACCCCCGCAAATCTCACCCGGCCTGTTTGGCATCTGGATCGTGGGCACGCAGTAATCCGGTTGTCTTTTAATCCATTTCAGCTTCTGTTAGATTCCTCCTGCGGAAATTCACAGAATAATCCTGCAGGCTGCGTCCTCCAAACTCTGGCGGGTTCCACCTGCCTCACGCGTCCCCTCTCGCAATCTTTCCCCTCTCCCCATTTATCACATTTGGCCGAAATAAACAGAATACAATACATAATAATACCCATCCGTATAAATAACTGTGTTCTTACACTTGGCTCCTGTTAAGTTTGAACCCCTAATGGCAATTACAATTATGGCAAAAGACCAAACAAGAAACATGTTAATCACCACAGTTGCCATACATCAAGGTAGACTTGGGCGACCCTTACAACCTTATGGGTGTCACCAATTTTTACAGAAGGTTTACCCACTCTTACAGCAGGCTTACAGCCCCCCTGACTCGCCTCACCTCCAGCTTTTGCTTAGATCCCCGAAGCCAACTCAGCATTTCTCAGGCTAAAAGATTTATTAACCAGTTCTGCTGTGCTCATGCACCCTGATCCCGTTTGTCAGTTCGGTGGAGGTAGATGCCTCTGACTGCAGAATTGAAGCTACCCTCTCCCAGTGCAATCAAGATTCCCAGAAACTTCATCCCTGTGCCAAATGCCTGAACTTGTTGCAAGCCAACTGGTCCCTTTTCTTCAGCCGTTTCAACTTCACCCTCTCCTCCCAACAAAGATCCTGAAACGTCAACCCTCCTCTCCCACCTATACTCCCCTGACACTGCTTCTTATGAATCTTAGCCTGTCAGATCCAGGCACTGGCCCTTCTAATCTCATGTTTGTTCTTGACTCTGTCAGATCCCAAGTCTTCCAGTAGGGCCGCTCCAAGATCATTTGTCAGCCTGGTTTCTATCAGTCCCTCTGGTTTCTCCAGTGGCATTTCTGGTGGCAGAGCATCTTTAAGGACACCAAGGAATGTGGGGCTGCTCTGTCTGTGCCCGAGGTAAAGCTTTTCATCACCCCCAGGTTGCTGCACCCTCTTCTCATCCCTAGTGGCCCCTCTCACACATCGCTGTGGACTACGTCACCGGCCTGCCTCCCTCCAATGGTTAATCAGGACCTGGAGAAGACCTCCCATGTATCACATCCCAACATTCCTCCTGCTGGAGGATCCACCTCCCCTGGATCAAATATATCTGTAGTTCCCTCACCAGTTCGGCCACAGGTATGTCCCCATTCATGGCTGCCAATGGCTTTTGGCCCCCTTTGTCTGCAGCTCAGGAAATGGACGTGGCAGTCCTGTTTATCCTGGTCCATCTCTGCTGCTGTCTGGAGATTTGGAGGACCACCTGTAGTGCTCTCATGCACTCATCACTCCACACTCAGTGCCTGGCAGACATCCCCATTCAATGTCTCCCTGGTCAAGCCACTGATCACTCTCCTTTTCTGAAGTTGCCAAGGGTGAGGATACTTAACAAACAGCAGCCCAGAATACCTGGCTTTCTTGGATGGTGTCCTGGAGGGGGTGCCATCTCACCTGGGGACACTGGGGGACTTTAATGCTCACGTGGCCAGTGATGGAGAAACCTAGAGGAGGGTGATTGGAAGGAATGCTTGCCTCATCTTATCCCGAGCTGTGTTTTTTAGGGGGACTTTGGTGCTGGCCATGGATTGGCCATCAAATATCAAGAGGCAGAATACAAAGCATTAGGTTTACCAGTTGAACTGTGACATACTACAATATACTGTAAGATACTGTGATATACTACAATATACTGTAAGATACTGTGGTAAACTATAATATACTGTATGGAACTGTGATATACTACAATATATTGTAAGGTACTGTGATATACTACAATATACTGTATGGTACTGTGATATACTATAATATACTGTATGGTACTGTGATATACTACAATATACTGTAAGATACTGTGGTACACTATAATTTACTGTATGGTACTGTGATATACTATAATATACTGTAAGGTACTGTGATATATTATAATATACTGTAAGGTACTGTGATATACTATAATATACTGTATGGTACTGTGATATACTATAATATACTGTAAGGTACTGTGATAAACTATAATATACTGTAAGATACTGTGATATACTTTAATATACTGTAAGATACTGTGATATACTACAATATACTGTATGGTACTGTGATATACTATAATATACTGTATGGTACTGTGATATACTACAATATACTGTAAGATACTGTGGTACACTATAATATACTGTATGGAACTGTACTACAATATATTGTAATGTACTGTGATATACAATAATATACTGTAATGTACTGTGATATACTACAATATATTGTAATATACTGTGATATACAATAATATACTGTAAGGTACTGTGATATACTACAATATACTGTAAGGTATTGTGATATAGTACTGTGATATACTATAATATACTGTATGGTACTGTGATATACTATAATATACTGTAAGGTACTGTGATATACTATAATATCCTGTATGGTACTGTGATATACTATAATATACTGTAAGATACTGTGATATACTATATACTGTATGGTACTTTGATATACTATAATATACTGTAAGATACTGTGATATACTATATACTGTATGGTACTGTGATATACTATAATATACTGTAAGGTACTGTGATATACTACAAAATACTGTATGGTACTGTGATATACTACAATATACTGTAAGGTGTTGTGATATAATACAATATACTGTAAGATACTGTGATATACTATAATATACTGTATGGAACTGTGATATACTACAATATATTGTAATGTACTGTGATATACAATAATATAATGTAATGTACTGTGATATACTACAATATACTGTAAGGTACTGTGATATACTACAATATACTGTAAGGTATTGTGATATAGTACTGTGATATATTATAATATACTGTAAGGTACTGTGGTACACTATAATATACTGTATGGTACTGTGATATAATATAATATACTGTAAGGTATTGTGATATACTATAATATACTGTAAAGTACTGTAATATACTACAATATACTGTATGGGACTGTGGTATACTATAATATACTGTAAAGTACTGTGATATACTATAATATACTGTATAGTACTGTGATATACTATAATATACTGTATGGTACTGTGATATATTACGATATACTGTAAGATACTGTGGTACACTATAATATACTGTAAGGTGTTGTGATATACTACGATATACTGTAAGATACTGTGATATACAATAATGTACTGTGATATACTATAATATACTGTAAGGTACTGTGATATACTACAATATACTGCAAGGTACTGTGATATACTATAACATACTGTAATGTACTGTGATATACTATAATATACTGTAATGTACTGTGATATACTATAATATACTGTGAGGTACTGTGATATAATATAATATACTGTAAGATACTGTGATATACAATAATGTACTGTGATATACTATAACATACTGTAATGTACTGTGATATACTATAATATACTGTAATGTACTGTGATATACTATAATATACTGTGAGGTACTGTGATATAATATAATATACTGTAAGGTACTGTGATATACAATAATGTACTGTGATATACTATAATATACTGTAAGGTACTGTGATATGCTATAATATACTGTGATATACTACAATATACTCTAAGGTACCATGATACACTGTACGGTACTGTGATATACTATAATATACTGTATGGTACTGTGATATACTATAATATACTGTATGGTACTGTGATATTCTATAATATACTGTATGGTACTGTGATATACTATAATATACTGTATGGTACTGTGATATATTACAATATACTGTAAGATACTGTGGTACACTATAATATACTGTAAGGTGTTGTGATATACTACAATATACTGTAAGATACTGTGATATACTATAATATACTGTAATGTACTGTGATATACTATAATATACTGTAATGTACTGTGATATACTATAATATACTGTGAGGTACTGTGATATAATATAATATACTGTAAGATACTGTGATATACAATAATGTACTGTGATATACTATAATATACTGTAAGGTACTGTGATATACTATAATATACTGTGATATACTACAATATACTGTAAGGTACCATGATACACTGTACGGTACTGTGATATACTATAATATACTGTATGGTACTGTGATATTCTATAATATACTGTATGGTACTGTGATATAATATAATATACTGTATGGTACTGTGATATTCTATAATATACTGTATGGTACTGTGATATACTATAATATACTGTAAGGTACTGTGATATTCTATAATATACTGTAAGGTACTGTGATATACTATAATATACTGTGATATACTACAATATACTGTAAGGTACCATGATACACTGTACGGTACTGTGATATACTATAATATACTGTATGGTACTGTGATATACTATAATATACTGTATGGTACTGTGATATTCTATAATATACTGTATGGTACTGTGATATACTATAATATACTGTATGGTACTGTGATATATTACAATATACTGTAAGATACTGTGGTACACTATAATATACTGTAAGGTGTTGTGATATACTACAATATACTGTAAGATACTGTGATATACAATAATGTACTGTGATATACTATAATGTACTGCAAGGTACTGTGATATACTACAATATACTGCAAGGTACTGTGATATACTATAATATACTGTAATGTACTGTGATATACTATAATATACTGTGAGGTACTGTGATATAATATAATATACTGTAAGGTACTGTGATATACAATAATGTACTGTGATATACTATAATATACTGTAAGGTACCATGATACACTGTACGGTACTGTGATATACTATAATATACTGTGAGGTACTGTGATATAATATAATATACTGTAAGGTACTGTGATATACAATAATGTACTGTGATATACTATAATATACTGTAAGGTACCATGATACACTGTACGGTACTGTGATATACTATAATATACTGTATGGTACTGTGATATTCTATAATATACTGTATGGTACTGTGATATACTATAATATACTGTAAGGTACTGTGATATTCTATAATATACTGTAAGGTACTATGATATACTATAATATACTGTGATATACTACAATATACTGTAAGGTACCATGATACACTGTACGGTACTGTGATATACTATAATATACTGTATGGTACTGTGATATACTATAATATACTGTAAGGTACTGTGATATTCTATAATATACAGTATGGTACTGTGATATACTATAATATACTGTAAGGTACTGTGATATTCTATAATATACAGTATGGTACTGTGATATACTATGAGGTCCTGTGATTTACTTTATAAAAATCATAAATTAATAGCATGTGATGTTTTCTAAACCGTAAGGATGTGATGAAACAGACAGGAAGTGACATCATGAGTTTGTCATCACTGTGGACAAAATCTGACCATTAATCAATATTATATTAATTTCATAACATCATCATGTTTCAGTGTTTCCTGTAATGACTTAAATAAAATATACGCTGTCAACGTGTTTACTGTTATGGTAATACACGGTATTACAGAAATGTAGGCTACTGTAATACACAGTAATATATTTGAGTATATTGTAATGTGCAGTAATATAATATATTTTCATATAAAATATACAATAGTATACTTAGTATACTCCGATAAACTGCAGTATTATAAAGTGCATCAGTGCATCTATACTGCCATCGAAAATCAGTAACACACACACACACACACACACACACGGTACTGATCCTCTGATGTCCGTGCTCGGCTGGGCTCCGCGCGGCTCAGCTCGATTCAGCCCAGCAGGCGTCTTGAAGCTCGGAACCGGACCAGGTCAGACGGACCGGCCGTGAGCGGGTCTGTTTATGCTCCTTTATTCAGACGAACAGACAGACAGACATTCATTCAGACAGACAGATGGAGAGTGAGACAGTCAGACTGACACGCGTGTCTCTGCGCTCCAGAACCAGAACCGGTTCTGCGTGCAGCTTACCCCAGCTGCTGGCGGTCCGGCCCAGGAGCTCTCCGGTCCTCGGGTTGTAGAAAGAATCCTTCCAGGACTCCTTTACCTCCTTCTTCTCCTCCTTCTCCTCCTCCTTCTTCTCCTCCTCCTTGTCCTCCTTCTTCTCCTCCTCCTTGTCCTCCTTCTTCTCCTCCTTTTTCTCCTCTCGCGTCTCCACCTGTTTTTCCTCCTGCACCTCCTCCCTCACCTCCTCCTTCACCTCCTCTTTCTGCTCCTTCATCTCCTCTTTCGGATCCTGGTTCGGCTCCAGGTTCTGGTCCTGCGGGCTGGACGACATGCTGGCGCAGTGGGTCGTACCGGACTAAACAGAGCCGGGCTAATCAACACTGAGCGGGCTAATAGGCAGGTTAAACCGAACCGTCAGATTAGAGAGCGGAGCTCGTTCGGTGGCTGCTCAAACACACACACACGCGCGCGCGCGCGCGCGCGCACTCACTGCTGCAGAACGAGGCGCATGCGCAGTACAGAGCCCTGGGGTGAGGGGTTGGGGGTCTGCCGTGATGCTGGCGAGCTGCACTCTGTTGTACAATAAATCTTAGATGAAGCCACAACAAACCTCCGAAAATGTCAGAATTATATTATTCATCATATTATAATATTGTTATAATATTAAAATATCAAATGATCCTCTGACAGTTTGTAAGTGTCACAAACACAACATATTATAACAACATAACAATCATATTTAATGTGTTTATTATATGACACTGTTCTCACACCATCCGTAACTACACCTGGATCACACGTGAGCTACACGGTCCACCTGGTAGAACAGAACAGAACAGAATCATATTATGTGCATGTTGCTGAAGTTCTAAGATGTTTTGCTTCTAATCTCAAAAATAAAATCCTGCATTTAGTTACATGAACTTGATTTCATAAAGGAACAACTGCACTGAAATAATTTCATATCAAACTGAAATTATGTAATCACACCAGAGCTGACAGCATGTCACATGACCACAGTGATGACACCTCATTGGATAGAAACAGGATGATGTTGGCTGATGTCACACAACCACACACACATACACACACACACACACACAGAGGAAGGAAGGCACGTGAGGAGGAGGAGAGGACACAAGGAGAGGAGTGAAGGAGAGTTGGAGAGGACATGAGGTGTGTTTCATCAAAGGATCCAGTTATAACGTTCAAGCCTCACAGCCAGGGAGCTCTGATAAACTGATGCTGTGACCAAATAACCAGCAACAAAAAGCAAGAGAAAAACTGAAAACACAAACCAGGAAACACAGGAAGCAACGCAATTATGACGTTGATGCAGAAACACAGATATAAGTAGTATTGTGTTTTTATTGGCTTTCAACAAAAATCAAGAGATAAGAAAACTACAACTCAGGACCAAGAACCCCCACCCAGACTGTCTGGGAGACAAAACCAGTCACACAAAATCTGCTCGACAGCTGGAGAATAAAAAAGTCAACTAGGAATAAGGAGGAAACTCTGTCTCAGCAGGGAGTACAGACAGAGTTCTCCAGTGGACGGCTCAGTGGCTACATGGAAGGGCAAAACATGTGGAGCTGGTGACCTCTGAAGGGTTAGGGCTGGAGAGCAGAGCAGGGCTGGAAGGAAACCAAAGGACAGGGGAAAAGGGCAGAGCAAGTCTGGATAGCAACCAGGAAGGACAGGGACCTGAAGGCTGGTGGGTTAGGTGGAGCTGGTCTGGGGGACGACCCAGAAGCAGAACTGACTGGTGAAACAGTGGTGAAGAAGGAACTTCTCTGGAGGTCAAGCAGTAACTTAGAGGAGGAGGTGGCCTCCTGCTCAGACTCCTGCTCACACTGCAATTGCAAACCATGGTCCGGCAGTGTCAGTGTGGCACCAGAGACTGGTGGCTGGAGACCAAAGCAGGAGGTTGGAGAAGGGGCAGCGGGACTTAAGACTGTACACAGGGCAGCAGAATGGTGGCAGCTGGAGGTCAGTGAAGACTGCTAACAGAGGTCTGGGATATCTGCCTATGGGTCAGCTGGGGTGGTTGACTGAAGGTCTAGAGCTGGAGTCAGTCAGTACGTTTACATGCACAGTTTAGTCAGATTACAGCCATAGTTCGACAATTCTACTCAATCAGACAACTGCAACTGTCCGAGTATACATGCCAGTGAGAAAATCGGATTATTGTCCTGTCAGCATGTCATACCCGGTACGCTAGGTGGCGCTGTACCCATTTCAACTAGTGGTAACAGAAACACCTCCGGCTGACCTCTTTACGTCACCAGCAACAACAAACTGCCTCGACATTCCAGAAAGATGGCGTACGAAGAGCGAGACGAGGCTACATCTTTGTACACTTCATATATGGTGTACATGATAATTACACAAACTAGATGCACAATGGCGCTCTTTCTCTCTTTCTTGCGGTGATTTCGGAGGAAAGATGCCGCCGTCCTTCTACTTCCAGCTCACGGCCCCAAAAAAGAAATCTCGCACCTGCGCAGAACGCAGAAATCCCATCCAATCTGATGGAACGTATACATGCAGGAGTAATGTGACTATCAATCAATAATCTGGGTGTTTTAATTCGTCTATGAGAAATCCAATACGGTCCGATTTTAGTCAGACTAAGGTGTATACATGCATCTTAAAAATCCGATTATAGTCGGACTAACACAGTAATTCGGTTTTCTTGAGTGTCATGTAAACGCACTGAGTCAGATCACCAACTGGGGCTCAGGATTAACAGATTTTGGCAGGGCTGCTGACTCAAGAAAGAGACATGGTCAGCCAACTCTAACTCTAACCCTAACCCCCAAAAGCAGACAGGACATCAGCCAGAAGCTCTGACTTGGGATCAAACAAGATGTCTGGGGGACTGTTGGGCAGCTGCGGAGGGACCTTTGGGCAGCACAACCTACATGGTGCTGGGCAGCTGGGACGATGTTGTGTAGGGTCTTGCTTTCTAGTGGGAGCCCTCTTGTAAGTCAGGTGGTTCCACAGGAAGGAGATTGTTTCAAAGGTCTCGCCAGACTTGCAGCCAGCCAGCTCAGGACTGGCATCTGGCTCGAGGCAACAAGATCGATGGCTCACTGACTTAGGAGATGGAGCAGGCAGGAGGTTCTTCTTGAAGTTGACAATTATTAACAGAAAGCCCAAAACTGACAAGGAGAAGATTTTGGGAGTGGAGACAAGGAAAGGACACAAGAAATGGTTGCTAGGAGATATGCTAAATCCTCAGGCTGTAAACTGGTTGTAGGTGTGTTCAGCTGACTCTGTGTTAAGATGGAGGCAGAGTTGAAGCAACAATCAGAGCTGCAGAACAGCTGGATTGTTTCCTTGTCATTATGGAGTAAGAAGTGTCCATGATTCTAACGTTCGTATTCGTAATGTTAAACTTTTGTGTGCAAATAAAATTGTTGTACACAAAATTCTACTGTCATATACACAAGTCTGAGAAATTGTTTGGGTTAGGATTGTTTTTATGTGAGTATGAATCTAAAAGCTGTGAGTGCAAAGTCTTGTGAGCACGACTCTAATTTCTACGACTACGAAGTCCTCACTGTGAACACGAATTCAAGTTTTTGGGTACGAGTAGAAAAGTGTTGAAAAGACGTCACGTAGGTCACAGGCAGGTCACAGGGGAAAATAATCGATCTCCGATTACTCCAAACGCGCATGCGCCAAAGCCTTGGCTATCAGCAGTGGACCGGGTGGAGATGCCAGCTTAGGTGAAGCATCACAGGTAAAGTCAATAATGTATGTCCAGTATTTATTCATAAAATTGTACTATTTAAAATAATATGCAGTTCATGGACTTACAGACTTACTGCTTTAGCTTGCAAGCTAACGACATGTCGGTGACGCGTAATTAGTGCTACTATTACTAGCATTAGAAGTTGGCTTGTGCTAGTTAATTAGCACCGACCGGCAAAATGTGACATAATCAATTTGAGACATAATGTTGATCAAAATACGACTTTATTGATAAATTGTGTCAATTTCTGTAAAACAGTTGCTATAGACGCCGCTCTGATCAGAGGAGCACAGATGGAAAGAGGCTAAAAATGAACTATGCGGGACATTTGCCTTATGGTTCATTTTTGCGCTAATTAAACAGCTTCAGAGTAATAGTGCTGGTTAAATTAACAACTTGTAACTTGTTACATGGAGAATGGAGCCTCGACCCGGTGTCCCAGCTCTCGTCTCTGCAGCACCGCGACACAAACGCACCCCGTAACCCGTAATCTCTTGTTTATGACAGATACGACTACACAATATACACGTCATAATGTGTGTATGATAATCCATCGATCCACTGATTGATTTCCCGCTGGCTTCCTTGTAGACAAATGCACATGACCGAGAGGAGGGTTAGCAAAGAGGAACAGAAACCGGACTTATATGATGGACAGATTTATGTCAATTTAGCTTGCAAGCTAAAGCAGTAAGTCTGTAAATTCCATGAACTGTATATTATTTGAAATGGTACCATTTTATGAAATAAATATTGGATATGTACGTTATTGACTTTACCTGTGATGCCTCACCTGAGCTGGCAGCTCCACCCACAGTGCCGGCCCTGAGTAATTTGGTGCCCTATAGATCATAGCCATCAATTTCACAATCAGTGTTCATACACTCACACAGAACCTGCATGTATGTATTCAAGATTTTATTTATTTTAAGTCAAAAATATCACACCAAATAAAAACCGAAGAAAGAAACAAGTGATAAAAATACAATATAAATAAGGCATTGCACAAGCATATTATCTCTCAGCCTCAGAGTGCCGTCTCTCTCTTATCTATTGTCAGCCGCTTTGCAAAATGACCTCCGACTCCTCCATGTTGCCATGTGGGTATTGTGCTCCTGGCTATCCTCAAGAACCTTCAGCAAGTGGCTTGCATTGTTCCAGTCCTTTAGTCCTTCCTTATTAAGTCTGTATTCTTTTGGAGAAAACATTTAGCAGCTATATTTCTGTTTAAGTACATCAGCCAGCTTCTTTTGACTTTTTCAGCATTGACTAAGACTCTGTTACAAAAGTCATGTTGACACTCTCCATCTTTGTTTTTGGAAAATGCGTAATTGCTTTTTTAATTGAACTGGTCCTCTGTGAACTAGTTAGAAGAGATGTCCAGTCAGCAGGTCTATTGGTGCCTTTAGTCCTGATGCTGTGTCTCTCTGCTGTGCTGAGGTAGAGGACAGGAGCACCTGATGCTGTGTCACTCTGCTGTGCTGAGGTAGAGGACAGGAGCACCTGATGCTGTGTCTCTCTGCTGTGCTGAGGTAGAGGACAGGAGCACCTGATGCTGTGTCACTCTGCTGTGCTGAGGTAGAGGACAGGAGCACCTGATGCTGTGTCTCTCTGCTGTGCTGAGGTAGAGGGACAGGAGCACCTGATGCTGTGTCTCTCTGCTGTGCTGAGGTAGAGGACAGGAGTACCTGATGCTGTGTCTCTCTGCTGTGCTGAGGTAGAGGACAGGAGCACTTGATGCTGTGTCTCTCTGCTGTGCTGAGGTAGAGGACAGGAGCACCTGATGCTGTGTCACTCTGCTGTGCTGAGGTAGAGGACAGGAGCACCTGATGCTGTGTCACTCTGCTGTGCTGAGGTAGAGGACAGGAGCACCTGATGCTGTGTCACTCTGCTGTGCTGAGGTAGAGGACAGGAGCACCTGATGCTGTGTCTCTCTGCTGTGCTGAGGTAGAGGAGAGGAGCACCTGATGCTGTGTCACTCTGCTGTGCTGAGGTAGAGGACAGGAGCACCTGATGCTGTGTCATCTCTGCTGTGCTGAGGTAGAGGACAGGAGCACCTGATGCTGTGTCACTCTGCTGTGCTGAGGTAGAGGACAGGAGCACCTGATGCTGTGTCCACTCTGCTGTGCTGAGGTAGAGGACAGGAGCACCTGATGCTGTGTCTCTCTGCTGTGCTGAGGTAGAGGACAGGAGCACCTGATGCTGTGTCTCTCTGCTGTGCTGAGGTAGAGGACAGGAGCACCTGATGCTGTGTCTCTCTGCTGTGCTGAGGTAGAGGACAGGAGCACCTGATGCTGTGTCTCTCTGCTGTGCTGAGGTAGAGGACAGGAGCATCTGATGCTGTGTCTCTCTGCTGTGCTGAGGTAGAGGACAGGAGCACCTGATGCTGTGTCTCTCTGCTGTGCTGAGGTAGAGGACAGGAGCACCTGATGCTGTGTCACTCTCTGCTGTGCTGAGGTAGAGGACAGGAGCACCTGATGCTGTGTCACTCTGCTGTGCTGAGGTAGAGGACAGGAGCACCTGATGCTGTGTCTCTCTGCTGTGCTGAGGTAGAGGACAGGAGCACCTGATGCCTGTGTCCTCTCTGCTGTGCTGAGGGTAGAGGACAGGAGCACCTGATGCGGTGTCACTGCGTGCTGAGTAGAGGACAGGAGCACCTGATGCTGTGTCTCTCTGCTGTGCTGAGGTAGAGGACAGGAGCACCTGATGCTGTGTCACTGCTGTTCTGAGGTAGAGGACAGGAGCACCTGATGCTGTGTCTCCTCTGCTGTGGCTGAGGTAGAGGACAGGAGCACCTGATGCTGTGTCTCTCTGCTGTGCTGAGGTAGAGGACAGGAGCACCTGATGCTGTGTCTCTCTGCTGTGCTGAGGTAGAGGACAGGAGCACCTGATGCTGTGTCACTCTGCTGTGCTGAGGTAGAGGACAGGAGCACCTGATGCTGTGTCTCTCTGCTGTGCTGAGGTAGAGGACAGGAGCACCTGATGCTGTGTCTCTCTGCTGTGCTGAGGTAGAGGACAGGAGCACCTGATGCTGTGTCTACTCTGCTGGCTGAGGTAGAGGACAGGAGCACCTGATGCTGTGTCTCTCTGCTGTGCTGAGGTAGAGGACAGGAGCACCTGATGCTGTGTCTCTCTGCTGTGCTGAGGTAGAGACAGGAGCACCTGATGCTGTGTCACTCTGCTGTGCTGAGGTAGAGGACAGGAGCACCTGATGCTGTGTCTCTCTGCTGTGCTGAGGTAGAGGACAGGAGCACCTGATGCTGTGTCTCTCTGCTGTGCTGAGGTAGAGGACAGGAGCACCTGATGCTGTGTCACTCTGCTGTGCTGAGGTAGAGGACAGGAGCACCTGATGCTGTGTCTCTGCTGTGCTGAGGTAGAGGACAGGAGCACCTGATGCTGTGTCTCTCTGCTGTGCTGAGGTAGAGGACAGGAGCACCTGATGCTGTGTCACTCTGTGCTGAGGTAGAGGACAGGAGCACCTGATGCTGTGTCTCTGCTGTGCTGAGGTAGAGGACAGGAGCACCTGATGCTGTGTCACTCTGCTGCTGAGGTAGAGGACAGGAGCACCTGATGCTGTGTCACTCTGCTGTGCTGAGGTAGAGGACAGGAGCACCTGATGCTGTGTCTCTGCTGTGCTGAGGTAGAGGACAGGAGCACCTGATGCTGTGTCACTCTCTGCTGTGCTGTAGAGGACAGGAGCACCTGATGCTGTGTCACTCTGCTGTGCTGAGGTAGAGGACAGGAGCACCTGATGCTGTGTCTACTCTGCTGTGCTGAGGTAGAGGACAGGAGCACCTGATGCTGTGTCCACTCTGCTGTGCTGAGGTAGAGGACAGGAGCACCTGATGCTGTGTCTCTCTGCTGTGCTGAGGTAGAGGACAGGAGCACCTGATGCTGTGTCTCTCTGCTGTGCTGAGGTAGAGGACAGGAGCACCTGATGCTGTGTCTCTCTGCTGTGCTGAGGTAGAGGACAGGAGCACCTGATGCTGTGTCTCTCTGCTGTGCTGAGGTAGAGGACAGAGCACCTGATGCTGTGTCTCTCTGCTGTGCTGAGGTAGAGGACAGGAGCACCTGATGCTGTGTCTCTCTGCTGTGCTGAGGTAGAGGACAGGAGCACCTGATGCTGTGTCTCTCTGCTGTGCTGAGGTAGAGGACAGGAGCACCTGATGCTGTGTCTCTCTGCTGTGCTGAGGTAGAGGACAGGAGCACATGATGCTGTGTCTCTCTGCTGTGCTGAGGTAGAGGACAGGAGCACCTGATGCTGTGTCTCTCTGCTGTGCTGAGGTAGAGGACAGGAGCACCTGATGCTGTGTCACTCTGCTGTGTCTGAGGTAGAGACAGGAGCACCTGATGCCTGTGTCCTCTGCTGTGCTGAGGTAGGAGGACAGGAGCACCTGATGCTGTGTCTCTCTGCTGTGCGCTGAGGTAGAGGACAGGAGCACCTGATGCTGTGTCGCTCTGCTGTGCTGAGGTAGAGGACAGGAGCACATGATGCTGTGTCTCTCTGCTGTGCTGAGGTAGAGGACAGGAGCACCTGATGCTGTGTCCTCTGCTGTGCTGAGGTAGAGGACAGAGCACATGATGCTGTGGTCCTCTCTGCTGTGCTGAGGTAGAGGACAGGAGCACCTGATGCTGTGTCCTCTGCTGTGCTGAGGTAGAGGACAGGAGCACATGATGCTGTGTCGCTCTGCTGTGGCTGAGGTAGAGGACAGGAGCACCTGATGCGTGTCGCTCTGCTGTGCTGAGGTAGAGGACAGGAGCACGTGATGCTGTGTCTCTCTGCTGTGCTGAGGTAGAGGACAGGAGCACCTGATGCTGTGTCTCTCTGCTGTGCTGAGGTAGAGGACAGGAGCACCTGATGCTGTGTCTACTGCGCTGTGCTGAGGTAGAGGACAGGAGCACCTGATGCTGTGTCACTCTGCTGTGCTGAGGTAGAGGACAGGAGCACCTGATGCTGTGTCTCTCTGCTGTGCTGAGGTAGAGGACAGGAGCACCTGATGCTGTGTCTCTCTGCTGTGCTGAGGTAGAGGACAGGAGCACCTGATGCTGTGTCTCTCTGCTGTGCTGAGGTAGAGGACAGGAGCACCTGATGCTGTGTCACTCTGCTGTACTGAGGTAGAGGACAGGAGCACCTGATGCTGTGTCTCTCTGCTGTGCTGAGGTAGAGGACAGGAGCACCTGATGCTGTGTCTCTCTGCTGTGCTGAGGTAGAGGACAGGAGCACCTGATGCTGTGTCACTCTGCTGTGCTGAGGTAGAGGACAGGAGCACCTGATGCTGTGTGCTGAGGTAGAGGACAGGAGCACCTGATGCTGTGTCTCTCTGCTGTGCTGAGGTAGAGGACAGGAGCACCTGATGCTGTGTCTCTCTGCTGTGCTGAGGTAGAGGACAGGAGCACCTGATGCTGTGTCTCTCTGCTGTGCTGAGGTAGAGGACAGGAGCACCTGATGCTGTGTCACTCTGCTGTGCTGAGGTAGAGGACAGGAGCACCTGATGCTGTGTCTCTCTGCTGTGCTGAGGTAGAGGACAGGAGCACCTGATGCTGTGTCTCTCTGCTGTGCTGAGGTAGAGGACAGGAGCACCTGATGCTGTGTCACTCTGCTGTGCTGAGGTAGAGGACAGGAGCACCTGATGCTGTGTCTGAGGTAGAGGACAGGAGCACCTGATGCTGTGTCTCTCTGCTGTGCTGAGGTAGAGGACAGGAGCACCTGATGCTGTGTCTCTCTGCTGTGCTGAGGTAGAGGACAGGAGCACCTGATGCTGTGTCTCTGCTGTGCTGAGGTAGAGGACAGGAGCACCTGATGCTGTGTCACTCTGCTGTGCTGAGGTAGAGGACAGGAGCACCTGATGCTGTGTCACTCTGCTGTGCTGAGGTAGAGGACAGGAGCACCTGATGCTGTGTCTCTCTGCTGTGCTGAGGTAGAGGACAGGAGCACCTGATGCTGTGTCACTCTGCTGTGCTGAGGTAGAGGACAGGAGCACCTGATGCTGTGTCACTCTGCTGTGCTGAGGTAGAGGACAGGAGCACCTGATGCTGTGTCTCTCTGCTGTGCTGAGGTAGAGGACAGGAGCACCTGATGCTGTGTCTCTGCTGTGCTGAGGTAGAGGACAGGAGCACCTGATGCTGTGTCTCTCTGCTGTGCTGAGGTAGAGGACAGGAGCACCTGATGCTGTGTCACTCTGCTGTGCTGAGGTAGAGGACAGGAGCACCTGATGCTGTGTCACTCTGCTGTGCTGAGGTAGAGGACAGGAGCACCTGATGCTGTGTCACTCTGCTGTGCTGAGGTAGAGGACAGGAGCACCTGATGCTGTGTCACTCTGCTGGTGAAATATTTTAAAACTGCATCTGAAGAGAGAAGAGAAGTATATGTGACCACTGCATGTTACATTTTAATAAAAAAACAAAAACAAAAACAGATGCTTGATGTGTGCTATATATAAGACTAATAATGAACATGTGATGAGATTCATTCAGTTTATTGTCATTGCAATACAATTAAGTCTAATCAGAGTACAAGTGCAGTGTGTATATAAATATATATATATATATATATATATATAGATATAGATATAGATATTCATTCGCCTATGAATGATATGGGAAAGCTAAGATGTGGAGAATTAACAGTAATACACTTTAACACTGATGTAAACTTTAACAAACATATACTGTGACACAATAAACCAAAGGTTAGCATTTAACAACTACTAGCATTTAACTGACATACAAGCAGGAAAGACACCTGTAAAATAACACCTGAACAGGTCTAATGTTAACTTTCCAAACGTCCCTGATGAATTTAAGGTGGAGTAACATTAACACAAGTCGACTCGAACTATTTAATGATTATTAAACAACGCTGCTATCGTCCGAAGTAAGCTAGCAAGCTAACACTCTGCTCCAACAACGGTAACTACGATCATTAAACTATTAATTTCCTTTCATCACACTGACGTTGCTGTACTGTATCTTCTAAACGTCTTCCTCTTCTATCCTTCTTTTCCTTCACTGGGCGCCGGATGGTTTCAGTCTTTTGGACCTTGTGGTTCCGCTACAGTATCAGTAAATCTCTCTCTGGGTCTTGGGGTCTCGGCCCGGTCAGATTCCGGCAGCTCGCCTCTCGACCCGCCCCTCTCACAGAGGACAGATACACTGCACCGTTTGGAGTGATCGAGGTTCGATTGTTTTCCCCTGTGACCTGCCTGTGACCTACGTGACGTCATTTCAACACTTTTCTACTCGTACCCAAAAACTTGAATTCGTATTGACAGTGAAGACTTCGTAGTCGTAGAAATTAGAGTGATGGTCTCTGTGTAAGAAGCTCCCCGTGTTCAAGACTGCAAAATTCTGAAATGTTGAAAAATCTCTCTGTTCACTTGCAGCATCTAGATGGTCCCACCCAAGCTGACATTGTTAAACTGATTGACAGTCACCTCACTCTGTTTTCTGACACTCCCACCTGCACTACTGTTCTGTCTCATGATACTGATGTTGGTCACCACCTGCAAATTAAACAACATGCCTACCGTGTCAACCCCACTTAAAAAAGGAGGTTGATTATTTATTCGAGAATGGTTTAGCTGTACCCAGCTCCAGCTCATGGAGTTCCACCTGTCTGCTTGTTCCAAAACCTGATCTGACGTCACGGTTTTGTACAGATTTTAGAAAAGTGAACAATGTCACAAAGCCCAACTCCTATCTTCTTCCCCGCATGGAAGACTGTGTTGACAGAGTCGGTTCAGCAAAATTTGTTACTAAACTTGACCTCCTGAAGGGATACTGGCAAGTCCCGTTAACACCACGTGCTTCCGAGATCTCAGCTTTTGTCACGCCTGACAGTTTCCTGCAGTACACTGTCATGCCGTTTGGTCTCCGAAACGCACCTGCCACATTCCAGCGTCTGATGCACCTTGTCTTATCAGATGTGAATAATTGTGAAGTGTATTTGGATGATGTTGTTGCATATTCTGAGTCCTGGTCAGAGCACATAAAAACTCTGGAAGTGATTTTTGATAGGTTGAGAGACGCCAACCTTACCCTTAACCTGACAAAATGTGAGTTTGGTAAAGCCACAGTCACTTACCTTGGCAAACAGGTGGGCCAAGGTAGTGGGTCTACCACTTTTTGTATGGAACAAAAAGTGGTAGACCCAAAAAAATTTCACCTGCGCTTCAGCCGGAGGTTCTGACAGGCTGTCCTTGAAGACACAGGCCAATCCTCGACCCAAATTAAGGTTCTTACTTATGCTGTCTGCAGCCCAATATCCAGAAGATAGCACCTGCGAGAGAAGGTGTCTTCAAAGACCACATCTCCTTCCACGCCACAAACTTGCCCGTTTTGACTTTGCAAGCATGGGACGTTGAAAAGTGGAAGAAAGTTTTATTCTCTGACGAGAACATTTTTTTACCTGGACGGTCCTGATGGCTTTCAAACGTTACTGGCATGATAAGGAGCTCCCACTGGAGATGTTTTCTACGCAGTACAGCAGAGGAGGCTCCATCATGATCTGGGGTGCTTTTTCCTTCAGTGGAACAATGGAGCTTCAGGTTGTGCAGGGGCCTCAAACAGCGGCTGGCTTTTTGTTGCAGCAGGCATCCCTCTTGACTGAGGACGGCTGGGTCTTTCAACAGGACAACTCTGCAGTTCACAACGCCCGCCCAATGAAGGACATCTTCAAGGAGAATAATGTTGCTCTTTTGGACCATCCTGTGTGTTTCCCTGAACTAAATCCCATTGAGAACCTTTGGGGATAGATCACGAGGCAAGTTGACAAAAACGGATGTCAGTTCCAGACCGTGGTTGTAGTTTGTGAAGCCATCTTAACCACATGGACCAACGTTCCCACCAGCCTCCTTGAGACACTTGCATCAAGCATAACTAAACTATTTTTTGAAGTGATCAACAAGAATGGTGAGGCTACTCACTACTGAGTCCTTTTTTAACATTCATAGTTCTGTTTTTGAATTTTTAGGGGGGCTTATGGTACTAAACCTTTGATCAGCTGATGAAGAGCCTGTTTGAGTTTAAATGCAGTTTTCAATAAATTGCCTACTTTAGGTTTTTTGTCTTTTGCTCCTGTTTCTTCTTTTTTCATTTTGAAGTTCTACTTACAACCTGGTTATGATCCAACATTGTGAAATGCGACCACTTTTGTTTTTGTTCAGGAGTGTATATTAACATACAAGCAGTGTCGTGTTGTGGACACCTCCTCTGGTTGAAACTGACTCTGCAGCTCTAACAGCAGATCTGTGACATCACATGATGTTATTGTGATTAAATATCATTTGACACATCATGCCAGGTAATGTCATCAACACACACACACACACACACACACACACACACACACACACACACACACAGAAGAACATGGCTGCTTTCTTTATGTCTAAAAATATTGAAATATTTCTCTCTGTCTCTCTCTGTCTGTCTGTCTCTCTCTCTGTCTCTCTCTCTGTCCTCTCTCTCTGTCCTCTCTCTCTGTCCTCTCTCTCTCTCTGTCTCTCTCTCTCCCTCTCTGTCTCTCTCTCTCTTCTCTCTCTGTCTCTCTGCTCTCTCTCTCTGTCTCTCTCTGATCTCTCTCTCCCTCTGTCTC
>NC_044188.1:632670-697670 GCF_900880675.1 Sparus aurata
ATATGTTCTCTTTCTCCTGTGAAAGCAGCTAAATCCCGCAGCGCCACTATTTCTCTCTCCAGAGCTCTCATAGACCTGGTCATGTCCCTCGTGACATTGAGAGCATACTGTAGGCACAGATGCTTTATTTGACCTCTCCCTATATCTCACCACTGTTGTTAAGAAGTCTATTCAGATTTTGTCTCTGTATGATTTTTCCAAAAAAGAATGAAAGCATTCCTAAAAACAGTATCAGAAAGCGAATTCACATCTAAATGCCAATAGGAACTTCTACATTTGACACTTTTAACAAAAATAGAAACCTGTACAAGAGAGTGATCTGAAATACCTACTGGGTGTATCGAGCAACTCTGAAGCACAATACTCTGACTTTTGAATCAGTAAACTCTGTCAAGCCTGGCCATAGATAAAGAGTTATCTTTAGCATGAACCCAATACTGCCACTAAAACTGTCAGCCAATCACAGCGGGAGTAAGCATAAAAGAATCTGTCAGAACTACAAATGTGATCACAGGAACATCCAGAGAAGCTCAGGAGACACGAGGAGCTTCAGACCTCAGCAGATGTTTCTGCATGCAGCATCACTCTGACAGAGAGAGGCCAGTATTTTGTGTCCAGATGTTTCTCTGACCAGCAAATTAACAAATTATCACTACTCTTTTACTGCAAGATCGTATTACCTCCACCAAGGAGGTTCTGTTTTTACCTGAGTCTGTTTGTTGGCTTGTTGATTTGTTGTTTGGTTAGTTGGTTTATTATATTGTTAGTTGGTTTCTTTGTTGGCCAATAGATAGATAGATAGATAGATAGATAGATAGATAGATAGATAGATAGATAGATTGATAGATAGCTTTATTAATCACCAAAGGGAAATTAGGTAACTGATTGGTTGGTCAGCAGGATTACACAAAATCTGCTGGACAGATTCTGTCTTGGTTGCTCAGGGAATCATTCACGGATGTGGAACCCAAACCCAAATGAAATCTGGTCATTTTAATGTTTCATTTTTTAAATATCGGATTAGGCTTGATTGTATTGCAGAGGATTGTTGGATTTTGGCAGAGGTAGACACTCTACTGAGTGTCATTCTAGTTTATTATGTTTTTACAAAGCTCTGCTGCTGCAATAATTCTATCATCTTTATGTTCCCTGACATTAAAACGAGGAAGAGACTTTTCAGTAAACTGTAAACAAACTGCAGGTTGGTAAAGATAAAACTTGATAAAACTTGATGGTTGAAACAAACCAAAGCTGAATGTTGGTGTCACATGAACAGAATGTCTTCAACCAGACTCTGTAACCTCTAAAAACATCAATTCTTCAACTTTTGTGTATATTTGTGAAGTTTAATGGTGATATATCAATTTCAAATTTAAAGTAGATTTTAATTCATCCAGAAAACATGTTCAAATTGTCCTTCACTGAAACAAGACTTGTTTAACTAATTCATGAGACAAACTGTACTGAATCCCTGTCTGATCCTCCTCTCAGGTCTTTGGGAAGCCATGACATCTCAGGAGGAGGCGTCTTCCTTCAGAAGGTTTTTTCAGTACGTGGAGGACAGTGGCCTTCGAACATACGATGGTCTTGTGATCCAAAATGCCTCTGACATTGCCAGAGAGAGCGATCGCATTCGCAACCAGACCAACTGGAATTACCTGCAGGAAAAACACCAGAAGAAGAGACGACAGGAAGAAGCCATCAAAAGGTAGAAAACACTTAAAAACTGGGACTGCTGCTGAAAGTCAGGTGTGCAGAGGTCCTGGATCTGACATGTGTGCAGGGGTCCTGGATCTGACATGTGTGCAGAGGTCCTGGATCTGACATGTGTGCAGGGGTCCTGGATCTGACATGTGTGCAGAGGTCCTGGATCTGACATGTGTGCAGGGGTCCTGGATCTGACATGTGTGCAGAGGTCCTGGATCTGACATGTGTGCAGGGGTCCTGGATCTGACATGTGTGCAGGGGTCCTGGATCTGACATGTGTGCAGGGGTCCTGGATCTGACATGTGTGCAGAGGTCCTGGATCTGACATGTGTGCAGGGGTCCTGGATCTGACATGTGTGCAGGGGTCCTGGATCTGACATGTGTGCAGAGGTCCTGGATCTGACATGTGTGCAGGGGTCCTGGATCTGACATGTGTGCAGGGGTCCTGGATCTGACATGTGTGCAGGGGTCCTGGATCTGACGTAAGCTGGGGTCCTGGATCTGACATGTGTGCAGGGGTCCTGGATCTGACATGTGTGCAGGGGTCCTGGATCTGACATGTGTGCAGAGGTCCTGGATCTGACGTAAGCTGGGGTCCTGGATCTGACATGTGTGCAGGGGTCCTGGATCTGACATGTGTGCAGAGGTCCTGGATCTGACATGTGTGCAGAGGTCCTGGATCTGACATGTGTGCAGGGGGTCCTGGATCTTGACATGTGTGCAGAGGGTCCTGGATCTGACATGTGTGCAGAGGTCCTGGATCTGACATGTGTGCAGGGGTCCTGGATCTGACATGTGTGCAGAGGTCCTGGATCTGACATGTGTGCAGGGGTCCTGGATCTGACATGTGTGCAGAGGTCCTGGATCTGACATGTGTGCAGAGGTCCTGGATCTGACATGTGTGCAGAGGTCCTGGATCTGACATGTGTGCAGAGGTCCTGGATCTGACATGTGTGCAGAGGTCCTGGATCTGACATGTGTGCAGAGGTCCTGGATCTGACATGTGTGCAGAGGTCCTGGATCTGACATGTGTGCAGAGGTCCTGGATCTGACATGTGTGCAGGGGTCCTGGATCTGGCATGTGTGCAGGGGTCCTGGATCTGACATGTGTGCAGGGGTCCTGGATCTGACATGTGTGCAGGGGTCCTGGATCTGACATGTGTGCAGGGGTCCTGGATCTGACATGTGTGCAGGGGTCCTGGATCTGACATGTGTGCAGAGGTCCTGGATCTGACATGTGTGCAGGGGTCCTGGATCTGACATGTGTGCAGAGGTCCTGGATCTGATGTAAGCTGGGGTCTTGGACCTGACATGTGTGCAGAGGTCCTGGATCTGACATGTGTGCAGGGGTCCTGGATCTGACATGTGTGCAGGGGTCCTGGATCTGACATGTGTGCAGAGGTCCTGGATCTGACATGTGTGCAGAGGTCCTGGATCTGACATGTGTGCAGGGGTCCTGGATCTGACGTAAGCTGGGGTCTTGGACCTGACATGTGTGCAGAGGTCCTGGATCTGACATGTGTGCAGGGGTCCTGGATCTGACATGTGTGCAGGGGTCCTGGATCTGACATGTGTGCAGAGGTCCTGGATCTGACATGTGTGCAGAGGTCCTGGATCTGACATGTGTGCAGGGGTCCTGGATCTGACATGTGTGCTGGGGTCCTGGATCTGACATGTGTGCAGGGGTCCTGGATCTGGCATGTGTGCAGGGGTCCTGGATCTGACATGTGTGCAGAGGTCCTGGATCTGACATGTGTGCAGAGGTCCTGGATCTGACATGTGTGCAGAGGTCCTGGATCTGACATGTGTGCAGGGGTCCTGGATCTGACGTAAGCTGGGGTCCTGGATCTGACATGTGTGCAGGGGTCCTGGATCTGACATGTGTGCAGAGGTCCTGGATCTGACATGTGTGCAGGGGTCCTGGATCTGACATGTGTGCAGGGGTCCTGGATCTGACATGTGTGTTGAAGCAGTCCTGTCGAGTCAGTCAGTGGTGGTGTTTTTAAGTTACATTTTGTGGTGTTAAAATGAGACCTCAGGACCTGGATATCATTCCGCTCACGTGATGTTGGAGCTAACAGGATGTTACTGAAGTCACTGTGAGGAGAAAAAGCTGAGTGCTTCCTGTGACCTTCAGAATAGATGGTTTATTTTATTTGTGCATCTGTATGAATGACAGCTGTTGTGCATCAGTTTAGTTTGAGAAGCCCACGTAAAGCCTACGTATCTTTTGAAAAGAATCTTGTTTTTTGTTGATGATTGTACAGTTGTACTAACATGTCTTTCCATTGGTCCATTCAGGATTGGTGAAGATGTTGCCATGGCAACAGACGGGGCCTATTCTGGAAAACACTTCAGGATGGGGTTCATGACGATGCCAGCACCACAAGACCGTCAGCCTCCACCCAGTCAGGGCTTCACTGTCAGATCCCAGTCCCTCCACTCTGTGGGTGGAGGAGACGATGACTCCAACCACAACAGAAAACAACCCCCACCCAAACCCAAGAGAGATCCCAACACCAAACTTAGCAGCAGCTCTGAGACGGTGAACGGAGGCTCTGGAGTCACCAAAAGGGACGGCCAAGAGACCAAAGAGACACTGGAGCAGGCTGAAGGTGAGGACACCCACAGGTTAAAGGGCCAGCACCATGTTTAGAGTTTAAGAAGTGATGCAGCTGCTTCTCTCAGTCTCAGTTTCAGGTTTCAACATCACTGTCTTTCTGTCTGTAGCTGGATGTCATCTTTACAGCGAGGACTACAAGAAGATGCCTCCACCAAAACCCAAAAGGAACCCAAACACTCAGCTCAGCACCTCCTTTGATGAATCCTACATCCGTACTCACGGCAACAAGAAGTCGTCCCTGCGTTGGGACAAATCTTCATCCCAGAGTCAGAGTCCGGCATCGAGAGACACGGACGATGAGGAACCAGTCTACATTGAGATGGTGGGAAACATCCTGCGAGAGCTCAAAGGCAAAGACACTGTGGAGGATGAGCAGAGCGAGTCGGTTTACGAGGAGATGAAGTATCCGATGCTCGAGGACTTCCTGCAGGATGCACAGTCTGCCATAATGGATCCTGAAGTCTGGTCATCTCGTGGCTCTCTCTGCGACATCCCTCCACCTTTCCCCAACCTCCTGACACACCGCCCACCACTGCTCGTCTTCCCCCCCGCCCCGGCTCAGTGCTCCCCCAACTCTGATGAGTCCCCCCTCACCCCCTTAGACGTCACCCGCCTGCCCATGATGGACAATGTTTCCTACAAGTCAGGTGGTGTCGAACATGTGCAAAGCTCCACCCACCACCGCAAGGAGCGAGACAGGGATCGGGATCGGGATCGGGACAGAGACCGGGACAGAGACAGGGATCTGCCCTCAACGCACACCATCACATCCTCCGGCCGCTCATCGGCTCCACCTCTTCCCTCAAACTTCTACAAATCATCTGGCTCCACCCACGGTGGTCACGGTTACCCCCGAAGCCAATCAGCATGTCCGTCTCCCGTCAGCATGGGTCGCTCATTGACTCCTCTGAGCCTGAAGAGGCCGCCACCATACGACTCTCTGATGGCAGGAGGAAGTATGCCCCGCTCTTCATCTTCCTCTTCATCATCCTCACAGAGGGCCGGGGAGGGCGGGGCTAAACTCAGTAACTCCTCCTCCACTCACAGCTCCATGCAGAATGTGTCGATGAGGTCACAAACACCCACAAGCCCATTGGACGAACTCAACAACCTGTTTACCTCGAGCCGACAGATGATGAAGAAAGGATCAGGTGGCAGGAAGAGCAGAGAGAGTGAAGGTACGCAGCCAGAACTCCATCAGTACTGATGTAGTATATCAGTAGTATACCACTGATGCAGTAGTAGTACTACATGATGTTGTACTACATCAGTACTACATCAGTACTACATCAGTACTACATCAGTACTACATCAGTAGTAGAATTGATGTCTTCTCGTTCGTCAGTCTGACCTGATGAGAGAAGTAATTTCATTAAAGCTGTGAGGACAGACAGGAGACAGGACAGACTGCAGCTCTGTGAAGGGAGATTATCATCAGTACATTTTGTTTCCATGGAGACGGTGTTGCCATGGAGACGACTGTTATTTTATTAAATAAATGATAAAGTGCTCACAGAGACACCTGCTGGTCACACAACACCGTCTTTCACATACATTGAAACATTTTTTGACGTTTATTCATTATTAAAAACTCAAAGAATCCAGAGCTGATCATCTTTGTTCCCTGAAGTCGTCTTCTCAGGTTCAGTGGGACCAGTCAGGTCCACCAGTCACATTTCAGAATCATTTTCTCTTATATTACCAAGGCGATCTCACCACAAAGTCTGATTTGTTGTCAGTCCTCAGCTGACCTGATGGGACGTCTGTGAGTCTGTTAATAATCTTCAGGAAAATATTCAGGAGCTTTTTCTGTGAGTAGAAAAGAGACAAATCGAGAGTCTCTGAAGGTCTTTTTGGACACATGTCACATGACACAGTGGACAGACCCACAGTCTTCAGCTCGCTCTGAGGACTCAGACCTCAGTGCATGATGGGAAACGTCTGGATCTGCCTGAGATCTCAGAGCGGATTGGTTCAGATGTTTTGAATTAGATAGGATTTAGATAAGATTATGATTTTTAGTTCAAATGTAGAGATTTTCAATTAAAACTTTATTAATCCCCGGCAGGCAATTTTGATTGATTCAGTCATATTTTGAAGGTTTATTCTGTGAACAGAATGATCATGTCCCCCTCTTTGCTGTCTCTGTAGGAGACTCGAGGTCTCTGCCCCGACACCACAGTAAAGACAGAGACGGACGGTCGAGTCCAGTATCCAGTAGGATGGGGAGGTCGTCTGTCAGCCCCACCATGATGCTGTCCGGAGGAGGAGGTGAGTCCAAAACAACAATACTGCAGGGACCTATGGAGGATGTCACGGCTATGTTTCATATAAAGACAGCAACAGGTAAAGTTTAAGTAACAGTTGAACACCAGGTGAACACCGGGTCAATAACAGGTGAACACTGGGTTGAACACCAGGTGACTAAGAGGTGAATTATTCCTGTTTACTGATGTCTGAATAACTCTCTGCAGAATCGAAGACGGTGTGTAAACTCGGCTGTTCAGCCTCTACGTCAGGAGTTCCTTCACCTGGTGGGACGCCACAACGTCACCTGCATGAGTCACATCACCCTGCCCTCAGCCAGGTACAGCACCTGTAAAACTGTCTAGCTACCCGTCTACCTGTCTGTCTGTGTGACCTGTCTGTTTTTAAACCAGCAATTTAAACAGAAACATGAATACTTTGTTTCATACAGGATTCAACCTCAGAATGTAAAAATAATCTTCAGACGGACAGAAACTTCGACCCCTCAGCTGACTGACGTCTGAACTGTAAACAGCTCAGTTTCCTGTCGTGGCGTTTCACAGACTGCTGGTTTAACCTCCACACGTTCACATTAAACATGTTAACACAGTGTTTTCTTTGTAATTTAAGTCTTGTGTCAAATATTTGGTGTTTAAATTAAATGTTTTTACTTGAAAGACTAAAAATTATCTGCAGATACTAACAGTAACTCTTTAACACCAGAGTTTCATTATTGATACTAACATTACTCAAACATTAAACTAACGTGATACTAACATTACTCAAACATTAAACTAACGTGATACTAACATTACTCAAACATTAAACTAACATTATACTAACATTACTCAAACATTAAACTAACATTATACTCACATTACACTCATGTTATACTACCATTAAACACTACCATTTACACTAACATTACCTTGGTGTCATTTAAATTTATGCACTTTACAATTATTCAGATTAATTCAAATATCAAATATAAACCATCCCAGCTCTAACTCCGCCCACCTAGATAAACCCCGCCTACTCATATACCTTGAGTAAACTTTGACTTCAATTTAACAGAGGATTTGTAGTAATTTCTTTGTAGTTTGATGTTCAATGTATTTAAATGAAAATCAAACTTTTGTCTTCTGTTCAAGTCAATCTTTTTTCAATGATGTAAATTTACATAAAATCTGTAACTTTGTGTCTTATTGTTTGCTGAGGACAATAAAATATGAATATTTAACAGTTAAAACATTAAACTGAAGCTTCAGAGAACTTTTAATTTATAAACACATCATCAGACAATCTGAATGTAAAGTCACCTGAACACCTCACCTGTTATCAGACATGCCAATAAAATCTGTCTGTCTGTCTGTCTGTCTGTCTGTATGTCTGAATGTCTGTCTGAAACACAGTAAGTGACCATTAAGTAAATCACAACACATACTGCAGATGTCATTTAGCTCTGAGCTAACTCTGGTACAATGCATCAAATGGCAACATTTGGTCAGTCTACAGTAAGTGACCACTGAGTGAAAACACAGTGGCCTCTTCCAAACAGAGTCGCTGCATTATTGCTGCAGCGGTGGTTCGCCAATTCTCCGCCGTTGTTTACCGCTGTGTAATTTACACAGAAAGCTGGTGCTGCGGCTCGTAAAGAGGCGTGACGGTGACGTCATGATGATGACATCTGTGTGTTTTCAAGGTGTTTCCCAGGTGTCCTCCTGTCAATCTAAACCCGCGGACAGTTTATAATCATATGGATGCTGTTGTAATGTGTCGTGATTGAGATCCTGACACACCAAACATCCTGGAAAGTGACAAAGTTACGTTTTTCACTCTAAATTACATAATTACATCATCGCCATCAGTAAACTGGACGCTGTCTGACTCCGACACTCGTGGGGAGGGAGGGCTGACAGTCACCGTGACAACAGTAACTACAGCAACACAAACACTGGTGAGTTAAAGTTTTCTTCCTGATGACAGACGCTGTTTTTCGGGCAAAAATTTGATGAAGAGTCAGTAGAACAGGCGGACAGACAGGTGGACAGACACTTCTTCACGTGTAACTGCAGTATTTTTTTCCTCATAAGTTTCCAAAGACAGTTACAGTTACTACATTACTGTTGTTTGGTCCTGTAACGTTGCTTTGTGGGACATTTCTCTTTATTTGGTTAAGTGAAGGACCTGTGCAGTTATAAGACTGTCAGACTGACACGGCCTCGATACGCAAGCCAGCTTATCCGTTCACACTGGTTCGGTTTGCCAATAATGCACCTCTGATACTACCTCCAGAGGCAGATCAGCGCCGGAGTGAAATTTCACCCCTCGCCGCCTCCGAGACTTTCACGCAGAGGCGGAGACGGAGAATTCATGCAGTATCCCTGCATCCAAACAGCAGAATGAATGGAGCTAGTAAGTGATAACACAGTGATGTTGAGTTGTTTCCTGTTTCCAGATGCCTTGGCTCTGTGGAGATGCCACCATGATGGAGATGATTGAGAAGAAAAGAATTTTGTGTCGAGAGATTAAGGCTCGCCAGCGACCTGAGAAGAATCTGTGTAAGCAGGACAGTATGCCCATCCTGCCCAGCTGGAAAAGGAAGCAGCCGCCGCCATATTCAGCCCCGCCCACTGCCACCGCAGCTGGACAGAACACCACCGTGTTCTGGGACACCGCCATCTGAAAGACAACACAACACAGACGGAAACATATAACACAGCAACACATAAACAATGATGATGATGATGATGATGATGCAGCCACCAGGCCACGCCCACCACACTGTTTGATTAACACACAGTTAACACACAGTCTTTAATTAACTGAGTGAATATAAGTGTAGTTTAAATATTTGACCTTCAAACTGCAACAAACAAAGAATCAAAGAAAGAACAACTAGATTTTAAACATTTATAGATCAACCAGATTCTGTATGATTATCTGATTCAATTATTGTCTCCATCTTTCAACTAATACAACAAAACTGTCAACTAATCAATTCACACATCAATCATTAACTTCGAATAGTTGACAGTTTTGTATCTGGTGTGTCATTGCCATTTATTTAATCATTACTCAAACAAATCCTGTGAATAGTTTTACAAATGTCAAATTAAGCGACTCGTGTGAGGCTCGATCCAGATGTTGTCCGCTGTCCAAATCATGTAACACAAATCTGAGAAATGTTTTTTAACTTTATTTAAAACTATTTTTAAAAAAGTTAAGAACTCCAAAATCTTTTACCCAACAGTGAGCACACACACAAACACACACACACATGCACGTGCGCACACACACACATGCACACACAGAAGCACACATTTGTGCAGGTGTCCTCCTGCCATCCAATCAGAATGCAGGGAGGTGTGGCCGTCCAGGTGTAGCAGAGCTTTCTGTCGTCTTTCTACTCATTATTTTTATATCTGAACACTTATAAAGATTCAGATGTTTTTTTTAAAGTCTGACAGTCGTGTAGCAGAACGCTGTAAAAAGAAAAAAATGATTTATAAACTTGTCTGTGTGAAAAAAAAAACGACCTGAATGTGTTGGTCAAACATGTTTTTATATTTCAAAAAGAATCTGTGATGCTTGTCTGTGTGTGGAAGACAAAGTCAGTACGTGATGTTTTTATATTTAAAAACTTTTATGATGATGAAAAAAGCACTATTTTAAAATGAGAATATTTTGGCATGTTGGTGGTTAGCTTGGTCTCATCCACTGTCCCAGAAACACAGACTGGACTCCAGTTTAAATCTAGTTTGACTCCAGTTTCAATCCAGTTTCAATCCAGTTTGACTCCAGTTTCAATCCAGTTTCAATCCAGTTTGACTCCAGTTTAACTCCAGTTTAAATCCAGTTTAAATCCAGTTTGGCTTCAGTTTAAATCCAGTTTGACTCCGGTTTAAATCCCGTTTCAAACCAGTTTAACTCCAGTTAAAGTCCAGTTTGACTGCAGTTTGACTCCAGACCACGTCAGTCCTTAAAAAGACGTACAGACGTTTTCATTCACAGTTCTGATCTCAGACACGTGATGTCTGTGTTACATCTCAGATGAGTCGGATGTAGATTTCTATCAGGAGCTTTGTTGTAGTGGGACTTTTGTTTTTTCTATCTCTAATTTCATTTTTACTAAAGTTCAGTCAACTCACATTTTAAGGATACAATAAGTATCAACAATAAGAACAATAAGAACGTGGAGAGGAACACAAACGGGAAGTTGAACAGACAGGAAGTTGATGAGGATCACCTGAAGGTCATGTGACCATCTGAGTTTTTGGGGCAGCGGACAGAAACGAGGTGATGAATGCAGTGTATTGATTATTGATCTGATTGATTTGCATGATATGCACATCAGATTTGTGTTTTTGTCTCATGAAATATGAGACAAGCTGTGATTTCTAAGTGCACTTCTTCAGTTTCTGACAGTTCAAACAGTCGATGCAACAACAAAGATGAAAACATAAAGACTTTATTTATTCACAAGAATCTGCAATTAAATAAAAATATTTATTTAAGACTGTTTCCTCTTCATCAGATGATCAATAATAACATTGACACCTCAATCAGATCTAATTGTGAATTTATGATCGATAGATTTATGATCGAAAGTTCAAAGTAGCTGAAAGTTTTACATAGAAAGAAGAACACTGAGGTTTTACCTGACTCCTCCCCCGACCCTCCACCTGACTCCTCCCCCGACCCTCCACCTGACTCCTCCCCCGACCCTCCACCTGACAACTCCACCTGACTCCTCCACCTGACTCCTCCCCCGACCCTCCACCTGACTCCTCCCCCAACCCTCCACCTGACTCCTCCCCCACCCTCCACCTTACTCCTCCCCTGACCCTCCACCTGACTCCTCCCCCGACCCTCCACCTGACTCCTCCCCCCACCTCCACCTGACTCCTCCCCCGACCCTCCACCTGACTCCTCCCCCGACCCTCCACCTGACTCCTCCCCTGACCCTCCACCTTACTCCTCCCCTGACCCTCCACCTGACTCCTCCCCCGACCCTCCACCTGACTCCTCCCCTGACCCTCCACCTGACTCCTCCCCTGACCCTCCACCTGACTCCTCCCCCGACCCTCCACCTGACTCCTCCCCTGACCCTCCACCTGACTCCTCCCCCGACCCTCCACCTGACTCCTCCCCCAACCCTCCACCTGACTCCTCCCCCACCCTCCACCTTACTCCTCCCCCGACCCTCCACCTGACTCCTCCCCTGACCCTCCACCTTACTCCTCCCCCGACCCTCCACCTGACTCCTCCCCCACCCTCCACCTTACTCCTCCCCCGCCCCTCCACCTGATTCCTCCTCCGCCCCTCCACCTGACTCCACTCCACCTCCCCCGCCCCTCCACCTGACTCCTCCCCCGCCCCTCCACCTGACTCCTCCCCCGACCCTCGACTTGACTCCTCCACCTTTTTAATTATTGATGAGCTTACTGTGATCAGATTACTGTGAGCCTGTCAACAGAAGAAGCACAAAGTCGATGACATTAAAGAAATGAGTAAATCTCTGAGGCGCCGTGAGGCTGCGATGATCGTCAAGTTTATTGTACGACCATCGTGATGATGACTCAGAAAACGTTGTTTGCGTTTTTTTGCATCTTTGATGTTTTTGGATGGTTTTAATGAGCTGCACTTTGATCATTAAAACGTGTTCTTTATTCAGTGAAGTCAAACAAGTGATCATGTTTGAATTAGACAAGAAAGAAATAAAAATCAACAAGTTAATTCAGCGTCTTTGACTTCCTGTTTGAATGGTTTCTCCTGTCACAGCTTCTGATTTCTGGTGTTTGTGTCACATCGTTGAACTGAAGCATGAGTTCAGCTTCAATGTGAGTTTGGGAGGAACATGAACTATAACATTTAATTTTCTGTCTAAATTATTTCTTAAACTTCACACGCAGTTCAGCATGTAAAGATTATTCAAAGTGGATTCATGTTCGGCTCCACAGACACTATAAATACAGCGTTCATAGAAAAACCCTCTGATCAATCATTTCGGGGAAATCGATCATTAATCATTCATTTAAAAGAAACTGTGTTTATTTCCTTTCTATAAATGTTCTGAGGTGCTGACTCCTCGTCCAGCTGTAGATATTCAGATAAATGTGAACCCAATAAACACGATGTTCATACATCCAGCTGACCGACTAATTAACCGGCTGTTCATTCCACTGGGATCTTCCTTTAACGAAGCAGAGCACTGAGCAGGTGTGGGCGGGATCTAAGTGTGTGTGGGCGGGGTCTACAGCTGTAATGACAGTAATGATGTTCTTGCTCACAGGTCGAGCCTCCAGTCAACAGTTCAACAGACGTGTCTGTTACAACATAAAAACTGTTATTTTTTTGTATGGAGTCTGGTGTATGGCTGATAATTGTGTTTTTATGTTTATGGTCCATGATAAGAAAAATAAATATGGTTTTATTAAACTGTGTGGAGTTTGTTTTTATTAGCAGAACAAGTTAATTACAGGACGTTATTATTTTTTCAGGTTACTGTTACGATATTGAAGCCATTTCTACTAATTATCTGATATTTTACAAACTAATTTTCAAATTCTGACGTATTTTAATTGTACTTTTCTATTCTATTTTCAATTTCTAAAGCAGTCATACTATGCTAATTTAACCAGGGGCGAATCTAGGGTCAGAGCTTTAGGGGTGCTGAGCACCCAATGAGCCCCACTGCCACCGCCCACCCTTTTTTCACACAAAAAACAAAAATATGTCTATTGTAAAATAACTTTATCATTTTAACAATGGTTCAACTAACTCCAAAATCCAGATTTTTTTTCAGCCATCTGAAACTTTTGAACCACTGTTCTTGAAAGGTTCTTTTTTGTGTGCCAAACTGAGTATGAGGGGATTGAGACAGCTTTAACTGTTTAGGACCAGCGTCCTTCTCCCCTGAGGCTGAACAGCTCTCCGTCACTGCTGCTTTGGCTTGGTGGTCTCTATGTTGCACTCACTCTGTCTCTTCATTTCTTTCACTAGTCCATTATGGCTTCTCCTCTTCCTTTAATATTTACAAAAAGTAAATGTAATATAGGCTACTTAATGCCAATAAGTTAGTATTGGAGTATGAGTAGTTACTGTTTTGCTTGCCACTATTCACCATATGTCAATTTATTGTTGTTGTTTTCTCACCTGGTTCTTCTTGCATGCTCTCCCTTTCCCTTTCTCCTTCTCCATCTCCATCTTTCTCTCTTCACTTGGCACTGACAATAATACACAAATATATTGTAGGCAGGAGCTTTGAGGTCAGTTTGTCATGTCGCAAAAATGTTATGAGACCATTTACAGATTCTAAGGATATGATGAAAAGGCACACAGAGGCGTGTCATTTTAAATATCTTTATTATTATTATTTTTAAAAAAAGGTGGTATAAAAGCGGTAACATCACCCACGCCCAGCATGGATAAAGCGGAAGAAAACGAAACGAAACGAAAAAAAATATTATTATTATTATTATTGGGCTTAGAAACACAATATTTTTTTTAATCACAAATTCCTTTAACAAGAGAAGATGTATTCTCCATTGTGGGTTTGAAATGAGATGGGTAGGAAGAGGATGATACCATTTGTTAAGCGGGGGTTGTTTTCATTTTCATCCTTAATATATACATTTTAAATCACAAACTACGGAGTATTTTTTGGAAATTATTTAACCTTGTCAAAGACAAACAAAAATTTTAGAATAACAACATTTCTTGCTCCAAGTTTTAGGGGCTAGCCCATGAATTTAACTACATGATATTCAATGCAGTTTAAATGAATATTAACAATATTAAGGTAGACAGCAATTTAAATGTGATTATTTTTATTATATAGTTGGACTGAATTCACAAACATCCCCAAAAAAACCAAGATGGTGACGACTAACACCAAACATCAAAAACCAGAGTGATAGAGTAAACAGAGTGGCCACACGCCCATAGACCTCCGTTGTAAAAAATGGCGGTGCTTTTTACCGCCTACTTCCGGGTTATGGCGCTCGGATTAGTTCCAACACTGTCATTTAGGTGCTGGACCTCATTCACTTATATTGCTGCGCGTTGAGGTGCTCCAGAGGTAAGTTGCTGAAATATCGACCTCTTTTGAATTGTCAACTGTCTATATTGTATCAGAGGCCCTTTGTGATGCGTATACTGGTCTTCATTTGTATATGCACAGCGTAATTATCTATATTATATCTTGGTTGTTAGAGCTAGTTTTCAAGCATTGCCTGCTAGCTAGTTAGCCAGTGCGACCTCGCCAGCTGTGGAGGTTAGAGTTCGGTATTGAATCGCTAGCAACTTTTATATTAATGATGTTTTGTAACTAACAAGCAGGATTTAGATGTATTATCAAGGGGTTATAATTTATTTTGGCTTTCATCTGCTGAACCTGATGGTGTCAGCCTCGTTAGTCGATAAAAATATTTCTTTTAATGTTTAATTGAATTTGGGGATATACTAACTTTTCATTATGTGACGTGTTGGCTGTATTTAATGTTTTTTACTGTTCCATGTTCACTTGGCTGCAGTGAACAACTAGCCTAGCGCTACTTGCTGATGCTTGATGGCATGCTAGCTGATAGATTCCGCTATCCTATCTGTTTAATGAGCTCATGATCAGGGCGTGTCAAGGCTTTGTCTGTGACTCATGATTTGAGCGAGGGTTAGTTAATTAGGAATGATGGGAATTTCAATTAGTGAAACATTGCATTGCTGAATTGGATGATTTATCATTGGTAGGTAACCAGAGAAATGACACTAGTGAAATTAACATTCCTGCCTCTCTCTCTTTCTCTGTCATCAGTCCTGTTATAATGCAATTGGTGTGTATCACTCACTTTTTTTGTCTGTCAAGCTCTTTCTCTGTAAGGCTGCCCTGTTCCAGGGATGTGCCTTTCATTGGTGTGAACTTCACATTTGTAAGTTTACTATACTGTATACTGTTGTTATGTGTTATTGCTGACATCCGCCTGGATGGTCATAAAGCCGACTACTTTTACAGAGTGACTGTAATGAATGCAACAATCTATTATTGCATTATTTTAAAGACACCAATTCTGTCAATGTACATTTTTTGAAACACTAGCCCTTTTTAGATACAAAAGGCGTCACATTTGCTCCAAGGTAAGGACGGCAATGTGCCGGCCTGTCTTTCTAAAACGGAGATGTAATTTTCCTCCTTTTCCAAAAGCCTCCACTGGGGAAGGTGTAAACATGTGATGTGACGTGAAGCACGAAGTTGGGTATACAGTGACAACGAATTTGTCTTCAAAATAAGAGCTGAAAGAGGGGGATTTTAATTTGAAAGTAGCGACCGTTCCTAGCTTGCTGCTACAACAACAAGCTAACACAACCAAACAGCTACAGAGACCGAGGAGACGCTGCATCTCCTGGATCTCAGCAGCTGTCCAGTTGCTCATCTTAATGTCCGCGATGAAGTGATGGACTGACTGCTGTGATCAGCTGTTTCCTGGTTTTAAAACTCCCCGGCTGTGGGTCGCACAACAGTGCAGGTCATCCACACCTCCGCCCACCTCACGCAGAGGCCGGCACATTGCCGCCTCGTTTTAGATAGCAGGTGAGGCGGAAATAAGTGTTCCCTCCGAGGCAGAAAATCGGCGGACCAAAACAGACCCCCAATTTACCGGCCTCTGTCTAAAACCGCTAAAAGGACGGACAAATTGGCGGCTTGGTGCCCTGAATAAAAACGGCTACTGTTCTCTTGACCCACCCGGCCTCTCTTTCTCTTCCCTTTTGAGCATATTTGGAGTGAAGATTTTCCTTTCCCTGATGTGGAGTTTACATGTTATCTTTTTCTTTCATTGTGAGTTTACTAAATACCTCTTATTTTAATTCTAGAGGAGACAGTATCAGATGAATCTAGTATATCTGACCTCACCTCTGCTTTCTGTCTCCCTCAGAGCACCGAGGTCCATGCAGCCTTTTGTCTCAGCATATGTAAGAACAAAATCAGCTATTATCTCTCTGTTCACCTAAACATTATTTAAACTATACCTTAACTGGTCCCTGCTCTCTTTCTGTCTCTGTTTTTCATACTTTAAGGTGCCACTTTGGTGAGGAGCTCTTTATTTTACATGGATATATGGTCTTACTGTGGGCATAATTGTGTATTTGTATAAACAGTTTATTTCATTAAACACTGAAAAGACATCTCGAGCAGAGTTTCTTTGACATTCACTTTCACTTCAAGATGGGAATTGTGACACTGTGGCCATCTCTCCCAAGATGAACGTCTCTGTGAGTAGTGAAAGAGCGTATCATTTTTTTAACATGGTTACTGTGTTCGATGTAGGTTCACTGCGCTTTACTTGAAGTGGCTGCTGCTGGTGGTTCTTCATGGTTGCGGTGTCAGGGATCACCTGCCCCTGGTTTTTGTTTTTCTTGTTCACACACACAGAACTTATAAGCAAATTCATGGGAATCAATAATACAGCCCAGTTAATAATAATAATTATTAATAATACTGCCCTAGAGTGCGGGCATCAAAGCAAAAGATGCAAACAGACTAAACAAACTCATAAGAAGGCAGGGTCTGTTGTTGGCTCTCAGCTTGTCACCCTGGAGGAGGTGGTGGAGGACAGGATGCTGGCAAAACTGCTGGTGATCATGGACCATGTATCTCATCCCCTCCATGAAACCCGGGACAAGCTTAAGAGCAGCTTCAGCAACAGACTCATTCAACCTCGCTGCCTTAAAGAACAGCACAGGAAATCATTCCTACCTGGTGCCATCAGACTTTACAGCGCTTCACAGCAACGCTCAGGCAATACACTCACATCATTTAAGTGACTTATTACTTAAATCTTACCACTGTAATTAAAAATGCACCTTTCTCTCTTTATCTTGCACCTTCAAATCCACTAAGTTCCATTTTGCTCAGTATTTAATATTATTCAATATTTATCTGGAACTGCTAAGCATCTTATTGTATATTGCATATAGTGTTTTAAATTGCGATATTGTACTCTTATTGTATTTTGTATTTCTGATTGTATAGCCACCAATCGGGAGGACATGGCGAAGCTAGCAGCCATAAAAGCTGCAGAGGAGACTGATGAATAACATGAAAATGCATTAAAGGGCTCTTACACCATCCCAACACCATCTCAACAAATAATAAATACACTGGACTTTTGCTCTCTCTCAGTTGGATGTTCTGACTTTGTTGCAAGCCTGGCTATAAGATGAGGCTATAAGATGAGACTGTTGTTCACTCATGATGGACTAATATGGACACATGTGCAGACACACATGTAATCTGTATGTACTGTCTAGAGCTTGAATTCAGCTCTGTATGCTACTGCTGTAATATGTTTTGTCAAAGGTCATAACAAAAGAAAAAAAGAGAAGAAAAGAAAAAAGTAATTTGCAAAAGACAAGAAAAGATCAGGATGAAGATTTTATCCTGTGGGTAATGGGGGCGGGACTTGATAAGCTTTGGCTTCTCCCGCTTTTCCCTTTCGGCCATGTGTGTTGTATTATTTGAACAATGATGAAATGTGATGCTTATGAATTGACATGCCCGAAACAAACAACATAAATAAAAAAAAAAAATAAAAAAAAAAGTAATGTAGCGCTGCTACGATGACCTCATTTCCCTTTGGGGATAAATAAAGTTATCTATCTATCTATCTATCTATCTATCTAAAATGAAAACCATGAGATGTCTATCATCAGATGAATGATATGGAAAAGAAAAGTTAACACTAAGCTTTTCCCTCCCAAAATGTAAAACTTATCTGAGTAATACACAGCTTTTCATTGTCACCCTGCCTCTCAAAATGCAAAACTTGCAAAAAATGCAATAATGCAATTGTAGGAGCCACATTTAAGTTTTTATGTTTTGCATGACTTGCTTTCCTTTTTGAGTGTGCATCTTCAACAGGTGGTGAAGGTGCTACCTTTTAAAAGGGCTGCTGGTAGAAGGCGACGGGGAGAAGGCGGGCCAGCAGAGACCGTCACTGACCTCAGTCTGTGAGCCGGCTGTGTATCAGGTCTGCGCCTGTGAAACCTGCTTTAAAACCCTCTTGCATTTTGTTTTATTTACAATAAAGTACCGGCAACATAAAAAGTCAAACTCTCTCTCGTTGGATGTTTTTGGACACAAGCTGCGAGTCTGACACTGCATCACCTGCATTCTCCAGGTGGTACAAACACAAAGGAAAATAGGACATAAAGGGTTAAAGGAAAAACTCAAACTGTTTTCGCCACTACAGCAATAACAGCTGAAAAAGTACTGTTTTTTTTTATATTTATCGTTCAATAACACAATCGCTGCTGTCTATCCCATAGAAGAACACGACAGCCAGCTTGTGTTCACAGTGTCGCAACTTTTTCTCTCTATGACACTGTGACAAACCAATGAGTGACGTCACGGAGGGTTCATATCGTTCACATAGGACACATTTAATTTTGTTTACTTTATTTTTATTTTTCATCTTCGTAGCCTATAATTTATTTATTGTAATATTTCTTTAATTGTTAATATTCATGTTTTTTATGTGTCGTTACACAGTGTGACCACAGGGGGCAGTGTATACACATGTTAATAGATGTTGTCATGGAAATCAACTTGGACACCTTCAAATTAAAACCATGGAAATAAACCGGATGTAAATCTGTGACCTAACGCCTTTACCTGTTTTCATCGTGAGTCTATTTTACTTTTAATGTCAGTTACTTTTACATTTAGTGTTTAATGTCACTTCTTGTGTGTTTAATAATAATTGTTAATACTTCCGGTGAAGCCCGGCAGTTACCCGGATGTAAACGCTGTAGAAGAGCGCCATGTTGGACGCGCAGACGGCAGATTACCATCCTGACTGTCTGTGTTGGCTTTTTCTCGCTCAGGTTCAGACACACCTGGACTCGGACCACACTGACGCACCTGCACAGACTTTAACGTCACAGTTTCCTCCGGTGACATCATCCGTGTGGCTCGCGGGTCGTAATGGAGCCGACCGACACGGCGGCGACTCAAACTTTTGTGTGTGAGACTGAGCGGATCATGGAGGTGGCGGTGGAGTGTGCCGTGTCTGTCCTTCAGCAGAGACTGGGACATGAGGGGACGGACAGCGAGGACCGACGGGTGAGGACTTATGACGAGTTAAATAAGGGTGAGAAGTTTCTCTGAGAGACCAAAGACCTCCAGAGGAAAATCCCGCCGTCACTTCCGTCTTTGCAGGACCGCGGAGATCACGCGCGAGACAAAGTGACAGAAACATGACGTAAATCTGTGATTATGTAGAGAATAATTTAATGTAGAAGATTAAATTAACAGTGAATTCAGAAGATTACGTGAAGACAATCCGGACACTTCTTCTTCTACCAAAGAACATTTACTCTCACGGGGAAGGGCGCCATCTTGTGTATCGTGGCGGCCACACAACAACATAAGACCGTTAAAGGACCTCCAGGAGACATGAGCAGGAACAGTAACTTACAGTAACTAAATAAGAGTAATGTGACAGTTCACTGCGGTAAAACCAACTGGTATTACACTGCAATAGTGTACACTATATATATATATATATATCTCGCTGGATCGCACGTCTACGTCGCCGCCATATTGGATGTGGCAGGTCTGCCCTGTAAGCAAATACATGTAGAAGTGAAAACTGTATAAAAAGCATCAATGTTTGCATTTAACTGATTTGGATGAATTGTTTTATATTCAATTATTAATTTAAGGACTAATTATGACAATCATTTAGACAAAAAATGAACAAAGACTGCAAATCAAAATAAGACACTGCAACAGGCAGTGAGTCTGCTTTTTCTTTTTTCAGTTAGTGATTTACTCCATGACGAAGATGGAGACACGTTTTTATTGTATGAATGAACAATTCATGGTTAATTAAGAGGAAACTTGCAGGAGGCTACTTTTATGAATATGCCAACAGTAGACGGTGACCAGTAAAAACACTGGTATGATCCTTTAAACAGGCCGACACTTCAGTCTGTATACTGAGTGTATGTATTCATCATGTGGCAGCCTTTATGTCCACTACATTTCGCTCAGGACAAATAAGATCATTTTGAATTAATTTGTTGTATTTGGTATTAAGTATATTGGTACTTTCATCCCTTCACTTGTCTGACCGGTCAGAGTCCCCATATGATCCTGATCGATTAAAATATGGACAACTGACCTACATAATATACTGTACATATTTAAAAATAAAACATGGCCTCCTGCAAGTTTCCTTTTTTTTTTTTTTTTTTTTTTTTTACCATGAAATGTTATTGTATACAATACCATAAGTGTGTGTATTTTCTGTCCTGAGAATACTGCTAAAAGAAAAGAAGGTGAACTCACTGCCAGTTGCTGTGTCTTATTTTGATTTGCACTAATTTTTTTCTTGATTAATTGTTTATTCTGTGAAATGTCTGTTTCCAGTTTGACTACTTTTTTTTTTTTAGACCCAGTTTGAGTTTAACACAAAGAATATGACTGAAGAAAAAAGTCCAACTTTCTGACAGTCAGCTGATTGATGAGTAGTTTCAGTTTTGGTGCATTGATCAGCTGGATAATAACCCTTCTGTGATGTCACAGTATTAATAGTCTCATTGTGTAAACAGAAGTGGACTGTACCTTTTTAATCTGACGGTGTGTTTGATGTGCAGGCTCAGTTGATGGCCGTCCTCCGTGTGACGAGCAGAGAGGCTGTCCGTCAGATCTGCAGAGTGTTCAGAGAGCTGCGCAAGAGTTTAATGAAGGAGAACAAAGACCTGAAAGACAGAGTGAGACATCTGGAGACTGAGCGGATGTCAAACTGTGGAGGAGAGAAGACACTTTACAAGATCAAACCATCAGGTCAGTTTGACACTGAACTGCCCCACAGAACCTGAACACCTCACATCATGACAGGGAGCACGCTGGGTTTAAACCAGCTGCGGAAACGGATGTTAAACTGCACTGTAAATATGTGAGCTACATGCTAACAGCTGCTAGTCACTACTGCAGCGAGTACAGTGAGCAGCAGTTAGCTGTTGTACTGCTCTCTGTTGTTCAGGAGCTGCTTCTGAATTCTGGACATTTCTTCTTCTACAATCAACACCTTTTGAAGTTTAATTAAAAAATCATGGTGTCATCGAGATCAATAATCACATGTCATCAAGTTGACTTATGATCTCATAGTGTTAAATCAACATGATGTCGAGTTAAATAATAATTTCTAGGATGTTTGTCTCTAAGTAAGTAGCTGTACAATGTTTGGAACATGTCAAACATGATTTAATGGCATCTGAACATTACAAGTTTAAAACAGCAGGTAAAGATCATTATTGGATGTACTTCCTGTCTTCCTGAAGGTGGACCGGCCCTCTCACTGGACATCAACCAACCAGCTGCAAACCCTGCCGCCCTCGCCATGGCCATCCTCAACTCGGCCAAATCCAGACGTCGAGCAAGCAGCAGTCCTCAGGTTCCTCTGGTTATCATCAGCCAGCCGCTCCCCGGACCAATCACAGGCCAGAGCAGCCCTGCGCCCCAGGTACGGCCAGAGAAACCCGATCAAACCAGCCATGCTGCCGCCACTTCGTCAGCTGACGTGCAGGCTGAGGTGGTGATCACGATAGAGCCTGATGAAGCGCCATCCTCCACAGACTTGACATCACTTCCTGTGTCTCATGACCAGCCAACCAGTGAGGTCACAGTCAGTGAAGACCCGCCCACGCCTGAAGAAGTCGCTGTTGTTGTTGTGAGTGTTTGAGTGACTAATAAAAACAGTTATTATCATATATATATATAAATATAAATAAATATATATATATATATATATATATATATATATATATATATATATATATATATATATATATATATATATATATATATATATATATATATATATATATATATATATATATATAACACACTACTCACAATAAGTTAGGGATATTGTTATTTACATGAGTGCTTTTCCTATTTGGTCTGAATTTTAATGAAATAAGTAAAAGTTCCCTTTGATATTACTAATAATGAATGAGAAGAAACACCATTTTCATTAGTTTAATATTTATTACCCCAAAAATTTAGACAATAACAAGGATAGCCCCAAATAATAAAAATTGACAATGTCAGTAGCGGGTGTTTCCACCATTTGCCGCAATGACAGCTTGACAGCGACGTCTCATGCTCCTCACTAGCCTCATGATGTTGTTCTGAGGCAATGCGTTCCACTCCTCCACAAGTGCTACACGCAGTTCTGCCAGGTCACGTGGGGGTGGGGTACGATCATCCAGTCTCTGCTTCAGCTGGTCCCAGACGTGCTCTATGGGGTTCAGGTCAGGGGACATTGCTGGCCATACCATATGAGGCACTCCCACTTCCTGAAGTCGAGCTGTGACAATTCTGGCACGATGTGGTGGAGCATTATCATCCATGAACAGAAAGTTGGGGGTGTGTTGGCGGAAATTGGGGGATGATGACGGGTTCTATGATGTCTCTGAGGTAAGAACGTGCAGTGACAGAGCCATCTACAATAACCAAATCTGTTTTGCGCTGACTGGTGATGCCTGCCCAGACTGTTGCACCTCCTCCACCAAAGGGAACCCTGGGGACCATGTTGACCTCGGCGTATCGCTCACCTCGCCTTCTCCAGCAACGCTGACGACCATCATTTCTGTGCAAGGTGACCCGACACTCATCAGTGAACAGGACGGTAGACCACTGCTGCATTGTCCAGGTCACATGGTCTTGTGCCCACTGCAAACGTTCACGGCGGTGTCTTGGTGTCAGTGGAGTCACCTGCAACGGTTGTCTGGCATTCAAGCCAAAGCGGTGGAGTCGGCTTCGAATGGTTTGTCTGGAAACCCTAGTACCCCTCACATCTCGTAACTGGGCCTGCAGCTGTGTGGCAGTTGCATAACGATGTCTGAGTGCATAGGTCCTTAGGTACTGGTCATCGTTGCGGTCTGTCACTCGTGGGGCTCCACTCCTGGGTCTGTCACAAACTCTGCCAGTAGTTCTGTGTCTTGATGCAAGTCTGCTGATGACACTTTGAGACACACCAAGTTCACGAGCAACATCTGACTGCCTGCCACCGACCCGAAGGCGCGCTATGGCCAGGTGGCGCTGCTCGTCCGTTAAGTGACGTCGTGTGTTCATGGCTGTTTGAATGATGAACTTGGAATGACTTACTGACAATACCAGCTTTTTATACCCACAGAATGTTGAAATTGATGCCACATTGAAAAGGGTTGTCTTTTAGTTTTTTGGTATTGGCCCCAGTATGTAAGGCACACTGTACACAGTGAGACCATTATGTGGAAAACACAAAATGAGGTGTCTATCACCCCAATACAATTGCCTCCCTATCCCAAAACTCTCTGCTCTTAATGACATCATCACCATCAGTAAACAGAGGACCCTGTCTAACTCTCACGAGCCCCATTCACACTGGCTTTTGGGTGCGGCTTTAGTTCGACAATTCCCCGCCTCCGTCTCATTGTGAATCTCTCGGAGGTGGTGAGGGGTGAAATTTCGCTCCGGCCCTGATCCGCCTCTGGAGCTAGTATCAGGGCCGTATTATTGGAGAACCGAACCAGTGTGAACGGTTGTGAGGCTGTCTGGGAGAGAACTCAGTACAGCATTGTTGGTGGTGATAAGTGACGGTCGTTCCAGTTTCACATACACTGAACAAAATTATACACACAACACTTTTGTTTTTCTCCCATTGTTCATGAGCTGAACTCAAAGATCTAAAACTTTTTCTATATACACAAAAGAACCGTTTCTCTCAAATATTGTTCACAAATCTGTCTAAATCTGTGTCAGTGAGCACTTCTCCTTTGCCGAGATAATCCATCCCACCTCGCAGGTGTGGCATATCAAGATGCTGATAAGACAGCATGAATATTGCACAGGTGTGCCTTAGGCTGGCCACAATAAAAGGCCACTCTGAGATGGATGGATGGATACTTTATTTATCCCGAGGGAAATTTTGAACATCCAGTAGCTTATACATATTTCACCCACATAAAAAAAGAACAGATCACTCACAGAAATGAATAGTAAAGTTAAAAAGGATAAAAGTAAAAAGAATGTGAAGGAGACAGTGCAGGGATATAGTCAGTGTAAACTCTGTCTGTTGTTAAATATGGGTATGGAAATGACAAGAATAAAAAAATGTGGAAATAACAATAATGTGCATAATATAAGAACAAAAGAACACAAATGTGCAGTTTTATCACATAACACAGCCACAGATGTCGCAAGTTTGAGGGAGCCGTCTCCAAAAGCGTTTCAAACAATTTGGCAGTACATCCAACCGGCCTCACAACCGCAGACCACGTGCAATCACACACTGGGGATTCAAGAACTCCCGGAGACAAAGAAAACCCAGATCCTGTACCACGTAGATGAGCTGGTTATCCAGAGAGATTCATTTAATGACCTTCTCTGTAATATTATATAGTACCAAATGTGTAGTATTAATGCAGCTCTTTTGTTACCCACTCGTGAAACTGTCATATTGCAGATGTTACATGTTCTGCCACAATTTGTGCTCTGATGTAAAAAAAAAAAATGGGCTTGGGTCCACGTTTCAAATTGCTGATCAGTGGAAAAAGTTCACATTGTTGTCCTCAAAGGAAAGATTTGTCTCCTTCAGATGTAAAGAGACAGCAGAGTCTGGACCTGGGGAGTCTGGTCCTGGGGAGTCTGGACCTGGGGAGTCTGGTCCTGGGGAGTCTGGTCCTGGGGAGTCTGGTCCTGGAGAGTCTGGTCCTGGGGAGTCTGGACATGGGGAGTCTGGTCCTGGAGAGTCTGGTCCTGGAGAGTCTGGTCCTGGAGAGTCTGGTCCTGGGGAGTCTGGTCCTGGAGAGTCTGGTCCTGGGGAGTCTGGTCCTGGGGAGTCTGGTCCTGGGGAGTCTGGTCCTGGGGAGTCTGGTCCTGGGGAGTCTGGTCCTGGAGAGTCTGGTCCTGGGGAGTCTGGTCCTGGAGAGTCTGGTCCTGGGGAGTCTGGACCTGGGGAGTCTGGTCCTGGGGAGTCTGGACCTGGGGAGTCTGGACCTGGGGAGTCTGGTCCTGGGGAGTCTGGACCTGGGGAGTCTGGTCCTGGGGAGTCTGGTCCTGGGGAGTCTGGACCTGGGGAGTCTGGTCCTGGAGAGTCTGGACCTGGGGAGTCTGGACCTGGGGAGTCTGGTCCTGGGGAGTCTGGTCCTGGGGAGTCTGGTCCTGGGGAGTCTGGTCCTGGGGAGTCTGGACCTGGGGAGTCTGGTCCTGGGGAGTCTGGACCTGGGGAGTCTGGTCCTGGGGAGTCTGGACCTGGGGAGTCTGGTCCTGGGGAGTCTGGACCTGGGGAGTCTGGTCCTGGGGAGTCTGGTCCTGGGGAGTCTGGTCCTGGGGAGTCTGGACCTGGGGAGTCTGGTCCTGGGGAGTCTGGTCCTGGGGAGTCTGGTCCTGGGGAGTCTGGACCTGGGGAGTCTGGTCCTGGGGAGTCTGGACCTGGGGAGTCTGGACCTGGGGAGTTGTCCCTCCTGTGTTGTGAAATTTGTTTATGAAGAGGTTGTTTTGTTTCCCAGTGTACAAATCTGTGCCGTCCTGCTGCACTGAACAACATAAACTACAGAACTCTGTTCATGTCTGGGTGTTCTGTCCTCAGGATGGACAAGGTTCTGCCTTGGTGTGTTGGCGGGTTTAAGGTGGACCAGTATGATGTTTATTAATGATCCTCCTGAGTCTCACCAATGTTCCTGCGACATAGACTGATGTTGTTTGGTTTTCTCGTCTCCTCCTCTCGGTCTGCTCTGGATCTTTTAGGGGTTCAGACAAAAGTCCAGTTTGGGTTAGCCACAGGTTATAAGCCCTCCCCTGATGTGCTTCTGGTCCCTCTCCTTCCCTTTGACTTAGTGGACACATTCTCAGAACGATGGTAACAAACAAAATAACTCATGCTTGAGAAAGGCATCATGGTGCTGATAATTACCTGAATGATCACCTGGTAACTCGTCTACAGCAGTGTGAGGAATATTGATTGTTACTCTGGATATCTACAGTGATCTGCATGAGGCGCTCGTCATTGTACTTTAGTTGTATTGATCAGAAATGGAACAATCAGGACTTCTGTTGTTATTTTGAATGTGACATCTTGGTTATCTGGGGTCCTGTTACCATGGTTACAAGACTGCTCGTGCACAGCAGGCTCCACCTCTGTGGGAGGGGCTTAGAAGGCAGAGAGGAAGAAGGACTGGGCGCAGGTCGGGATTGGTAAACACAATGACCGGCCACCGCTGTCAACATTGTTTGTGCTCTGATTCATGTCTTCATGTCACTCCACAAGTTGTCCATTCATTTGTCATGACGGAACTTCATTCAAAGCAGAGCTCCACCACAGAGCCTGCAGTCGTTTCTGAAGGTGATCTGATGTGTCAGTGTTTCTCTATATGCATCCTGCTGCGGGATTTTCAGTGCTGCTGCATGATTTCTGTCTGTTTAATATCACGGGGGGTGAATGGTGAATTGAAGTTGCACACAGTGAAAGCACTACACCCAAAGTTATCTTGAAATCGATTATTATTGTCATCACTGCTATTTGTATAATTTCTACAAGTCACCGTTTAAGTTGAGTGACTGAAATCCTCGTCATCCTATTCAAAGGCTGCAGCAGGCGACTCATTGAACCGGGGTGAAGTTGGTTTCAGGTTGGATCTTCACTCGGGTCCAGCTGAGACTTTACTGAAGTTCTCCCAGTGTGAGCAGCAGGAGGACGGTCAGCTCACCTCCAGAGCCTCACGCTGAACTATTACTTAACATGAATATGTTAATACTAAATAATTGCAGTTTTTTCAATAGCTTCCATGTCATGTGACCCACTAACCCCTGAAACAGATTCTGTTTCCATAAAAAATCTATAATAATAAAGAAAATAATGGTAAAGTTCTCTAATGCTCAAGAGGTTAACACCTTTTCAAGCAGCAACGTCTACACTATTTTGTCTCATTTCTTAGATTCTGAAATTCTGAAATTGATTATTATTATTATTTTTTTTTTTTTTTAAATCTCACCAGTAGGCACCATTTAAAGGGTAATTTTTCAAAATGTCCTCGACATGTGGAGTGAACTATTTCTTTCTTAGCTGAAGTCAACAACAGGACAAAATAAATGTAAAGAGAGACGTAGTGGAGCCGGATATTTTCCTGCTTTTTTGTCCTTTGCCAACCACACCTTTGGTGAATGTGTGGAAAGGAAACTTTAAAATGACTGAGAGCAGCCTGCCATGCAAGGGGTTCAGTAACTTGCTCAAGGATATTTCAGCATGCAGCCAAGGATTCAAACCAGCGACTTTCCGATTACTGGACACCCACTCTACCTCCTGAGCTACAGCCGGTCCAGTGATAACAATGACAATTAGAAGTGTGCAGTCCTACTGACAGTCATGATGCAACACTTTCAAAAGTGGACAGGTCGTACGTCCCGAGCAGTAAAACGTGCTACAGATGTTGTGATTACTTTAAACCTCTCTGAGTTGTGGCTGGACAACGTGTTTAATCTCTGTGTCTTTGTCTTGCGTGTTCTTATTAGCTCCAGCAAGTGTCCTCGTCATCTGCACAGGTTTCACCAGGAACGCTAAGATACGTGCCGCCACTGTACTTCAACACCATTCTACAGAACTTGCAACCAGCCTGCTTTTTGTACAACTTTCCATCCTCATAAAATCCAAATCTCTTTCAGACTTTGATTTTAGATTTGACGGTGCATTGTAAATCTTTCCGGCGTTATTGGGCATGTTGCTTAGCAACCCTACGCTGATGTAACTATGCATCTGGCACTGACCTTTGAACTTTTACGAGCGTTTGAAGACACTGTGAAGGATGTAGCAGCATGGCAGCTTCACTCAACAGATTAATAACTTTAAAAATCAGGCCATCAGCGGATTGGCAGGACGTTTAGGGCGACCCAAACGTCCAAAAATCGGTGTAATTTTGTCATTAACTTTAAAAACCCATATACATTAGGGCTGGGTATTGTTAAGAACCTCACCATTCGATTCGATTTCGATTCTTTAGGTCGCAATTTGATTCAGTATCGATTCGATTCAATATTGACTTAAATGCTTCGATATCGATTCAGTAATAAGTAGTAATAAACAAATAATTCATTAGAGTACCTGTTAATAATTTTTTAATTAAAAAAAGTCATCTTAAATTATAAATCTTTCCTCTAGGAAGTTCTAGTTCGAATTGAAATGTAAACAAAGATGTGTTTAGGTATAAAATAGTGCAGCCATAGTTAAGCTGAGAAAGTGCCATTGTTTCTGGGACTACATGGTACATTTTTGTCTGACATAAACAGACATGACCGCCGTCCCTCCGCCCTCCGGTGAGACACGAGGGGGTAAACGTTGACACTGACCCCCCCTCCCTCCCCGGAGGAGAGTGCTACTCGCGGGCGCACGGTGCAGCGGCCAGGGTGAGACCGGCTGCGCTGAGAGTTTACTGTCTCCGGCAGAGCGGCGCGTCAGACATCGGCTACCCGCCTCCGCAGCTCCGGCGGTGTTTCCGCGGCTCCTCACCCTCCCACCCTCGAGCGAGGTCGCGGATGAGACGCTTCCAGTTGCTGGAGTCGGGGATCGAGAGGCCGGCGAGGGACCGCGGGTGGTCGCTTGCCTGAATCGATTCAGAGGACTTTAAGAATCGATATTGAATTGGGGAAAAAATATACACCCCTAATATACTTACATTTTTTGATTGATAGAGATGTGTATGTATGTGTGTGTATATGTGTGTATGTATGTATGTATGTATATATATATATATATATATATATATATATATATATATATATATATATATATATATATATATATATATATATATATATATATATATATATATATATATATATATATATATAAAAAATAGAGAGAGAGACTGAAGATCTGCAGCAGCGTGATGAAAGATGACTCGTCATGTTTTCCAGGAGACAGAGATGAAGATGGAGCATGAGGAGCAGACGGTTGGTGGATCAGGTGAGACAGGTGACATCACCCTGAGCTGTGGATCAAACCTGTGTGTGTGTGTGTGTGTGTGTGTGTGTGTGTGTAATATGTGACCTCCTCTTCCTCTGTTGCAGTGAGTGAGGAGGAGCAGAAGGAGCAGGAGAGGCGGAGGAGGAGGGAGCTATACAAAGAGAAGAGGTTCTTCTGTGAGCTATGCAACAAAGGTTTCCATCAGAAACACCAGCTGAGGAAACATGTGTCGTGTCACGTCAAACCGTTCCCCTGCAGCTCGTGTGATAAAGGTTTCTACAAGGCCAAGACGCTGCACAAACACCAGCTGACGCACCAGCTGAGGGCGGCGCAGGAGAACGACCCCGACAAGCTGCTGCGCTGCGACCAGTGCGACAGGAAGTTCAGACTGCTACGCCAGCTCAGAGTCCACCAGGCCTTTCACCGGCTGCAGAAGGCTCCGTTAAAGTGTGGCGTCTGTGACCGCACCTTCACCTCAGCCGGCGCGCTCAGGTACCATGAGGTGTCACACGCACAGGTGAAGCCCTTCATGTGTGACGTCTGTGGGAAAGGCTTCACCAGGAAGAAGAGCCTCCGCGAGCACCAGACCGTCCACACCGGTGCCCGGCCTTATCCGTGCCCAACCTGCGGGAAGAGCTTCTCCACCGCCAGCAACCTGCGCGTCCACAAGAGGTCGCACTCGGAGGAGCGGCCGTTCAAGTGCAGCGAGTGTGACAAGGCATTCAAATGTAAGATGGGACTGCTGCAGCACCGAGTCGTCCACTCGGGAGAGAAGCCCTTCATGTGTCAGACCTGCGGACTGAGCTTTGGACTCAAGTACAACTTCCAAAGACACCTGAGGCTCCACAATGGAGAGAAGCCCTTCAGGTATGTCTCACCTGTACTCAGGACCCTGTTTCGATAAAGTTATTAATCAGTATCAAACAAACTGTGTTCACTGAGTCACCTGTTACCGAGCAACCGGTTTACGTAAGGAAGGGTCCAATCAGGAGTTTGTTTTACTGTCTGTTGTTGCTCCTGAACCAGCATGTAGTCCGTCTTGTCTCGTTGGTTCAACATGTCATCTCTTCTGTCCTCTCAGGTGTGATCAGTGTGGCGAGGGCTTCACAGGTACGTGGGCTCTGAAGACTCACATGCTGGTTCACGGTGTGGAGAAGCCGTTCATGTGCGACCTGTGTGGGAAGACGTTCTTCTACAACTGTCAGCTGCAGAAGCACCAGCAGCTCGTCCACCACAACAAGGAGCGACAGACGGGGGGAGGAGCGGTGGGGCGGCGGAGACCGAGCGGAGTCAAACCCTTCAGCTGTAAGGTCTGTCTGAAGAGCTTCAGCAGCACCAGCACGCTGAGAACGCACGAGAAGAGCCATGCCGAAAACAAGGAGTTCATCTGCAGCACCTGTGGCAAGTCCTTCCACCTGCGCCACCTGTTCCTGTACCACATGAGGCAGCACAGCGGCGACCGGCCGTACGTCTGTGGCGTCTGTCACAAAGGCTTCCTGCTGTCATCGCAGCTGAAGCAGCACCAGCTGCTGCACACCGGAGTCAAACCACACAGGTGCGAACAGTGCGGCAAAGAGTTCAGGACGCCGCAGAACTACCACCGCCACCTGCTGGTCCACACCGGAGAAAAGCCCTACGAGTGTGCCGTGTGCAGCAGGAAGTTCAGGCAGTCCAACCAGCTCAAGTCTCACATGCAGATTCACACGGGCGTGAAGCTGTACAGCTGCGAGCGCTGCGGGCGCGGCTTCTCCGACTCCCGGCAGCTCAAGAAACATTGCTGTGGAGACAGCGGCCAAAGCCCCGAGGCAGCAAGCAAACGCAGGAAGCAGAAGAGCGTCTTCCCCTGGAGCGAAGGCTTAGCCAACCAATAAGAGCTCAGGAAACATGATGCTGTCGAGTGCTCAATGGTAAACCTAGCGTAGCATTAGGACTGCTGACAGCTAATCTGGAACAAACACCTGAGTACAGACGTGGACAGACATGAAATGATCGTCTCGTCTCAGAAACACAGAATCTTCAAACAATTCTTCCTTCTTTCCAATATTTAAAAACAAACTTTAGAAATCAGCGATGAAGCTGAAGAGAAACGTCCTGCTTGTGACTGAACATCATTATTCTGTCTGTTGGTGGTGGAACAAGTTCTTACTCTGACATTTCAGATCAGTTTGTTTTGTGTTCAAACATCACATGTTGTAACGTTTCTGCTGAGAACTTTGCTACTTTTATCTGAGCTGAGTTATTCATTAAAGGGCTGTTTCACGCTGTTGATGTTTCTGAAAACACTTCCTGTTCCCGACGATCATCCGTCTTCACACATCTCTTCATTACAAACTAAACGAACTCCAACGTTGATTACTGATCCCAACACACAGTTTACACCTTAAATGAATACACAGGTCCGTAGTACATATATACAGATCATCATAAACACCAGTCTTACCAGCAGACACAGAACATAGATGTGTAAGATAACCAGTCACATTCAAGTTGTATTCAAACATTTAATGATTGAATGCTGTGAGTTGGTGCAGCCGAGAGCAGCTGACTATAACTCTGGTGTTTGGATCTCAACTATTCTGACAGTGTGTTCAGACCTGCGTCTCCACCTACATGTTTTGGTTGACTACTATTTTGAACATCTCAGATTGAATAATTTCCGAAGAGGACTAATATGAGAAAAAGGCCAGCAGAGTTCCCATAGCATCAGGTAAGAAAACTGATCGCCGTCGTTGTTGAATTAATGGAATTTCGATTTCCTCCACTTCTTCCCAGATGAAGAAGGCAAACACTGCAAGCTCAGCCAAGTCACGTCACGTCTACGGGAAGAGAGAGTGTCCGACTCATAGCAGCGTTTGTTGCCAGCAGATCTCGCTGCTGCAGTCAGTCAGCAGGAGTTCAACTTGAACGCGCCTATTGGTCTAGATAACCACAAGACAGACTGCAGGTTGGTACATGGAAGGAAGCTGTAGAGAGCAACACAGCAAACAAAAACAAAAGTTAAAGAAATGTGATGTTCATCAAAATCAGCAGGTGGGTTCTGGTGGGCAGGACTACAGGAAATCATTGAGACTGAGACCGACCCACTGGGATGTTGCTCCAGAGGAGGAGGAGGACCATCAGGAGCCTGAATCCTGAGGGCCAAATACACCAGGTGGACTATCTGGTGGACCGAGATCTGACCTGTATGACGAGGCAGTGGACTGTTCTATGTGTCAGCAGCACCTTAAAGTCTGATCTTTTATTAGGAGCCAGTGCAGACGCTCGGGTTGGTGTTCTATGATCACATGTTCTTGTACTTGTTTAGACTCCAGCTGCAGCATCCAGAACCATCTGAAGACTTGTAGTGGACTCACTAACCCTAACCCTAACCCAGCAGACCTGACAGAACATGAACTGTGAGGTGGTTTATCTATCTCTTATTATCTATCAGAAGAAATCACATAACATGAAGATTTTGATTAACAACAATACTTCTGACGGGTGGCGATGCTACAAACACAACTATGTACTTATTATCACAAATCGTGTGTGTGTGTGTGTGTGTGTGTGTGTGTCAGCAGCTCTCACACACACGGGTCAGTTCTAATGGACCGACAGATCCCACACAGTTCAGGAACATGTTCTAACGTGTTGGTTCTCTGGACTCGCCCTTCAATTTACGATTATCTTTGAAGGCAGCAAACAAAGGTTGTGCGCATGCGCGCGGTGTCAGGATTCACGCGGGTCGGATGGTCAGCTCGTCCCGTCAGGCCAGAAGGTTCCGATACACATGAAGCTACAGGAGCGTGTGAGGACGGACTGTCAGCACGGTCCAAAGTTTAACTGTCAACTAAAGAGCGAACAGTTAGCACTGAAGAGCTAACCCTTACCTGCTAACAGCACTAGCCTGCTGAGGCTAGCCTCAGAGCTAACGCTAACGCTGCTTGTTTTGTTTGAAAAGCTAACGTTAGCATCAACTGAAGCGAAGAAACGTCCAGGTGAAGAGAAATCCGGTGAGTTTAAAGATGTTCTGTACCTCTAGGTCTTCTTCTGTAATCTGTTCTGTACCTGTGAGTTTGTTGATGGGCTTCAGGTGAGTCGGTTACCTACAAAGTTAAAGTTAACTAACGTTAGCAGTTAGCCGAAGAGAAAGTTCACAGCTGTGACTGAAGAACTCAACATGTCTGACTGAGTGTCAAATCATCTCATGTGTTCAAACTGAAGTTGTCACATCAGTCTGCACAGTGACGGTCAGCCAGCGGCCTCACCTGTACTAGCTGTCAGAGTCACTTCACACCTGGTGTCAACACATCTCACCTGCCCGCTCTACTGTACATCTCTTCATAAACATCACTGTGACAAACAGACTCCATGTTTCTACTCCAAGACAGAAAGAAGTTCATGTAGATCAATGTTGGCAGGTAAGACTTTAGCACTTTAGACACAGAAGCAGACAGGCTGGTACAGACATGCTGCCACAAACTGACACTTTTTACAAGGAGACAAACAACTTAAGCTGAAAGATTTAATGCTGAATTTACAACAAGGACACAATGAGTCAGAATCTGTCACACACACAGTTTCACTACGTTATAAAGTTTGTTTTAGCTTAACAATTCTTAAAATCACTACATTAGTTAATGGAGTCTGTTGATGATGTGTTACTGGATCAGTGGTTGGATCGGATCACAAATGTCTGCTGCAAACACTGGCAGGTTCTAAACAGCACTGCAGGTGTCAGCTGACAGATCTCACATCCTTCAGTCAGATGGAGTTAACGCCGTCTGTGTTCCTGCAGGTTGCTGCAGAGCTGAACCACAGAAGAAGAAGACGAAGATGGCTGTGGTGTCAGAGAGAGGGGGGAGGGGAGGGGAGCTGAGTCTGGATGACTGCAGGTGTCCCGTCTGTCTGGAGATCTTCATGGAGCCCGTCACACTGCCCTGCACACACACCTTCTGCAAGGTAACACACACACACACACACACACACACACTCACACTCACAATTATTGTCTTATATTGATCATCACAGAATCTGTGTATGGTGTTGGCAATGGATGGTAGGGCAGGTGTGGTTATTAGAAATTATATTAACATTTAAAGGAACAGTGAAGGAAATGAATCTGAGCACCGACCATCACAAACATATACACAAAATATTCACAGAGCACTGATGTGTTCAATATAATAGAATTTATTAACATAAGCACATTGATCAAATCAATAATACTTTTAATGAACAAAGTACATCACTCGACTAAAGCAGCTAACTATGAAACTAAACATGGCGGCTGTAGTCAAAGACACAAGATGGCGGAGAGCTTGGGCGCGCAGGTGGTCGAGTGGTTAGAGCGCATGCCACATACGCAGCCGACCCCAGTTCGATTCCGGCTGGTGGTCCTTTGCTGCATGTCGCATCCCCCTCTCTCTCCCATATTTCCTATCTGTCTGCTGCTTAATAAAGGTGTCTATGCCGGAAAAAAATCTTTAAAAAAAAAAAAAAAAAGATGGCGGAGAGCCAGAATGGCAGTCTAACCCACGATCTCTTGGAAGGTGACGTCACGGAGTGTTCCATGATAGGACTACAAACATGGCCATACGATAATACCATAATAATAATGGATTGGATTTGTATGGCGCTTTTCAAGACACCCAAAGCGCCTGACAGGGTTCCAGGTTCCATTCATTCACACACAGGTAAATTGTGATAGTAGGCACACCTGCCCTGGGGCAGACTGACGGAAGCGTGGCTGCCATTCAGCGCCTACCGCCCCTCCGACCACCTCAGCATAAAGCAGTCAGACACATTCACACAAGGCAAGGTGGGTCAAGTGTCTTGCTCAATGACACAACGACCATGACACAAGTGGCAAGGGTGGGGATCGAACCTCCAACCCTCCGAACATTGGCCAACCCGCTCTACCATCTGAGCCACATGTAGAATATGAAAGGGGGTTCCCACAAAGCACAAGTATCAAATGTTATAGCTGGGTTATTAACCATGAGTCTCCAGGGAGTCACTCATAAGATCTATACATGTCTGCGTAACAGGGCTGTCAAAATGGCTTCAAAATGACGTTCAAATATTCCCTCTAAAAAAGGTTTGAACTATTCGAATATCTATATTTGCGCATTATGTCAATAACAGGAGGACAAACTAGTAGTAATATCGAAGTATTTCCAAACGGGGCTTTTTAGGTTGCTTGGAATCCAAACCACTCTCTCTAGCCCTTTTTAGATAGAAAAGGCAGCACATTTGCTCCAAGGTAAGGGCGGCAATGTGCCAGCCTGTCTTTCTAAAACGGAGGCGTATTCCTCCTTTTCCAAAAGCCGCCTCTGAGGTAGGCGTAAACATGTGACGTGACGTGAAGCTCGAAGTTGGGCTGTGAACAGTGACATAGAATTTGTCTCCAAAATAAGAGCTTTACATTCCACCCCATTGGAAGTTAGAACTGGGTTCTTAGCGGGGGGCTTTTAATTAGAAAGTAGCGACCGTTCCTAGCTTTCCGACACAACATCAAGCTAACACAACCAAACAGCTACAGAGAGCGAGGAGACGCTGCATCTCAGCGGCTGTCCAGTTGTTCATCTTAAAGTCCGTGTAAAGCAGAAATACATTTTTGTTATGAGTTTGTCACACCACAGAAACATGTGTCATTGACCACTGAGCCAAATTTGAAAGATTAAAAAAATTGCCAAGTATATAAGATTAGGTCTCAAAATCATGGAAAAACAAGCACTTCTCTCTGCTGTGAAATGATGGGGGCGTGTCAGTTAGAGGCGCTGGAGCCACGCCCACACAGGGAGGAGCCTCCTCCGTGTGCTGTACAAGGACGTAACCTACAGTAACAATGGAAGCTAACAGCATCATCAGACCCAGCCCGACCTGTTTGAGCCATCAGAGTCTGGCTCTGATGGCTCAAACAGGTCGGGCTGGGTCTGATGATGACGCTGCTAGCTTCCATTGTCAGACACTGATAGTGCTCAGCCTCGTTCCTCACAGTCCATGTTTTACATTACACACAAATGTAAAACCCCAGTCTGCATATAATTCCTTGTCATAGCTATATTGGTGCATATAAAATATTACCTGTAGATTATCATTGTGCTGTCAGATGGACTCCGCTCAGGGAATGAGGCCAAATCATGTCATGATCAAATGCAATAACATTTGCTAACATTACATGGGCATGACAGCATGCACGATGTAAAATCACTTTCAGGATTTGCACCTTCAGCAAAATGCATTTAATTGCCCAAATGTACAATATTTATAACATACATAAGCACACACTTACACTTAGAGCTTAGATCTGGCCCAAAAAAAATCAAGCCTGACGACCGAGCCGAGCCCGTGCAGTGATGCCGGTAACGCGTTACTCTAATCTGACCACTTTTTCAGTGAGGAGTAATCTAACGCGGTAATATTACCGCGTAAGATAAGTATATAAAATTAGGTATATCAAATTAGTATAGTATATAAGTATATAAAATTTCGTGGAATCGTGGAAAAACAAGCACTTCTTTCTGCTGTGAAACGCTGGGGGGGGGGGGGCTTCTGTGTACTGCACAAGGACGCAGCCTACAGCGTGACGGTACACGTCATGTTGATGCCGTCGGTGTTCCCCAGGTGTTCCCCAGGTGTTCCCCAGGTGTTCCCCAGGTGTTTCCCCGGGTGTTCCCCAGGTGTTCCCCAGGTGTTCCCCTTGTCTATCTAAACCCGCGGACAGTTTATAATCATATGGATGCTGTTATAACGTGTAGTGATTGAGATCCTGACCCACCAAACATCCTGGAAAGTGACGGAGTTCAGTTTTTCACGCTAAATTACATAATTATACATAATCACCATCAGTAAACTGGACGCTGTCTGACTCTGTCAGTCGCGGGGACGGAGGCTGTTTTCTGGGGGAAAGCTCCCTGAAGTCTCGGTCAGGAGGGCCGGCGGTCGCAGTGATTTATTTTCCTCAAACACTCGGTGAGTTAAAGTCTTTGCCGGTGACAGACGCTGTTTTCTGAGCAGAAATGTGACGAAGAGTCGGGAGGACAGGCAGAGGATGGACAGGAGGACAGACGCTTCTCCACGTACAGCTGTTGTATTTGTTTTCCTCATATGAGTTGCTAAAGACAGTTACAGTTACTACGTTACTGTTGTTCGGTCCTGTAACGTTGCTTTGTGGGACATTTCTCTGTATTTAGTTGAGTGAAGGACCTGTGCAGTTATCAGACTGTCAGACCGACACGCCCTCGCTCCGCGCCTCCGGATTATCCGTTCACACTGGGACGGCTCACCAATAATGCGGCCCTGATACTACCGCCACATACCGCCGGTGGGACCCGCCGTCAGTGGGACGGAGTGGGTCGGCTGCGGCGACATTATGCCCAGTGACCAGCGTCAACGGACTCTGCAGAAATCCAGACATTACCTGGTGATAGTTGCTGAAACTATCAGGGGTAAAGTGGACACTGCAGAAAGGTGTTGGTGCCACAGTAACGTTAGCTCCTCGTGACAAAATCGATCCACCGTTTCCTTACGTTGTCTTCCTTAGGAAACTTAAATAAGCTAACAGCGCCGTCACCCTGCACACTGTGGCATCCAGGAAAGATGCAGAGCGATGTGGAGGAGACATGGCTGGTTAGCTGACTGGTTGGCTGGTTAGCTAGCTGCAAACTACTGTAAGCAATGCTATCCACGACTGGAGAGAGAGTGGGAGAACCGCTGAAGCTGACGCGCTGAACGTGTTTATACCACTTCCGCAGCAGGGCGGGGTTTATGCAAATCATATGGCCGCGTTACGTAACGCGGCCATATGATTTGCATGATTTCTGACCCGCCCATTAAATCCTGAACACAGAAATGTTTGTGAGCCTAGCTCCAAAATTAAATTCTACATGGCCGAATGGCTTTTATATGTTTTAAGTAAACACATTTATGACCTGTTTAATGTGTTTAGAAGAAAATGGCTGATTTTGCTTTACACAGACTTTAATGTCCACGGATGAAGTGATGGACTGACTGCTGTGATCAGCTGTTTCCTGGTTTTAAAACTCCCCGGCTGTGGGTCGCACAACAGTGCAGGTCATCCACACCTCCGCCCACCTCACGCAGAGGCCGGCACATTTCCGCCTCGTTTTTAGATAGCAGGCGAGGCGGAAATAAGTGTTCCCTCCGAGGCAGAAAACCGGCGGACCAGAACAGACCCCCAGTTTGCCGGCCTCTGTCCAAAACCGCGGACCGAGCCGCCAAAAGGACGGACAAATTGGCGGCTGCCGAGTTGGGCTCTTAGTGAAATATAGACAATCTTGCTTTTTGTGAAAGTATGAAACTTTCAGGGTTTGTTCTTGATGACCTAAGCTTTAATTCAAGATGTGGAGGCATTCTCAATTTGACCCCTGAGGTCAGCTAGAGGTCACTGACCTCTGTAATATGTCATTTTCATGCACGAAATTGTAAATAAGTGATAGAAATGTAAACCAAATATGTATTTTCTAGCTTCTGGGCATGAGGAACTCATTTATGCCAACCCTGAAAGTTTCATACTTCTTTCACAAAGAGCAAGATTATTGAGCTTAAAAGTTCCACTATAAAGGCAGTTGCAGCATCTTGCGTTGGCTGTTAAAAACAGCGTGGACTTCCAGTTAACGAGCAGATGGAGTAGACGTGTTGCGCGAGTGTTCCCGTGAACGTTTAACATTTTAAACCATCCAGCCCTCCAACTTTTTTTTTTTTTTTTTTAATTTAAATTTTTATAGCATTTAACAACTAAAGAAGACACATACAAATCATAATTAAAAAAACAAAAAAAAAACAAAACAAGACTAAAAAAAAGCAAAAAAAAACAGAAAAAACAAACAAACACAAAAAAAAACAAAACCAAAAAAACAAAAAACAGTTTGGTTTAAGTATGTGTGCAAGTGCGCACATATGGCGCATGTGAAAGTATCATGTACACATCATCTGTCTTATATCAGACTATTAAAGCACTTCATTACCTCGTCAATATAGCCAAAATATTCTCTATTCCACCTATCCAAGTTGCCATTAGCCACTAGTGTAAGCCTCTCCATTTCAAATACTTGTTCTATTGTTTCGTACCACAGATGTAATTCTGGTGTTTTAATTTGTTTCCATAGCCTGGTCAGCTGCTTCAGTGCAGTTAGGCGCAACATATTAAAAACCTTACGGTCCTTTAATTTTGTCTTATAATGCATGTTGATACCCAACCAGTTTTCTAATGTCAGGGATTCCTTAATGTCAAGACTATCTTTTATGACTTTCTCTACCTCTTCCCAGAAAGACTTTATTGCCGGGCATGTAAAAAAAATATGTGTATAGTTTGCTTTACTTTCCCCACATCCTCTCCAACAACCAGATCCTGTTACAGAAGAGATCCTTCCAGTGATCTGTGGAGTCATAAAATATCTCAGACTTATTTTCCATGCAAACTCTTTCCAATGTTTTGACTGCGTCATTTCAAAATTTTCCTTCAGAGATTTTCTCCAAGCTTCCTCTGAGATATTTATGGATAGCTCTTTTTCACATTTTTCTTTTACTTTACTTTCCACAATTGTTAATTTTTGCAATATTCTGTATATACATGAAAGTTTTATCTTACCTTTATTTCGGTTTTCTACCAAATATTTTAATAATTCATTTCCATTTTTTTCTTCTTCTAAATTTTTCTTAATATAACTTCTTATCTGGAGATATTTAAAAAAATGTTTTTGCTCCAGACCATACCTAGAAGCCATGGCTTCATATGTGTTTATTATATTCTCAGTGAGAAATTGTGAAAATGAAATTAATCCCTTACCAGCCCAAGAATGTAATATCTTATCACTTCGATTTGGTATAAAGTCCGGGTCATGCAGCATTTCTCTGAGCTGTACATTCTCACTCTGTATTTAAAATTTTTTGCACAGTTGTCTCCAATTCGTTACAGTATTTCCTATACAGAATAGATGTAGCTGTTGTTTTTGACTCTCTTTCCTTAAAAAAGGTAATGTTCCAATTAACCCTGTTGCCAACTCGTTCTCTATATTTATCCACTTTATCTGTGTGTCACCTTCCATCCACTTCATTATTGTTGCAATTTGTGTTGCATGATAATAATTTTGTATATTCGGGAGGCCTAGCCCTCCTTCGTCTTTATGTTGAGTTAGTATTTTAAATTTAACTCTATGTTTTCTATTATTCCAAATAAAATTAGCAATAATTTTATTCCAAGTATTAAAGCAGGTCTCTGGTAAAATAAGAGGTAATGCTTGAAGTAAAAAAAGAAGTTGTGGAAGTATCATCATTTTAATCGTTTCCACTCTACTGTATATCCCGTCTGGTATTAATTTCCACTTATTCAAATCCCTCCTTATCTTCCTTTCCAAAGTGCAGTAATTGTTTTTATACAATTCATTCAAATTTGTACTAATGGAAATACCTAAATATTTTATAATATCTGTGTCCCATTTAATCTTATAACATTCTTTAATAACTTGATTCATCTGTGTTCCAATACTGAGGGATTCACATTTATCTTCATTTATTCTATATCCTGATACTGTGCTATATTCTTCAATCTCCTTCCATAAGTGTTGTATTGCGCTTTCAGGCGAAGTTGGATAAATGATTATATCATCTGCATATAGTGCTAATTTATGTATTTCTTTCCCTATCTTCATCCCTTTAATATTTTCATTTTGTCTTATTGCTATTGCCAGCACCTCAATATATATATAGCAAATAATAACGGAGAGAGAGGATCTCCTTGTCGAGTGCCTCTTTGGATGCTAAATTTCCTTGAAAAGGTACCATTTGTTTTGACTATAGACACAGGTTTACTATAAAGTACTTGTAACCATTGGCAAAATGTGTCATCTATACCAAAGCTCTTAATTGTTTCAAACATAAAAGGCCAACTTACTAAATCAAAAGCTTTTTCAGCATCTAATGTCATCAATAATAGCTCTTCCTTCTGTCTTTGTGCATAATCAATTATATTCAGTGTTCGTCTAATATTATCAGCCAGGAGTCTTCCTGGAATAAATCCGCATTGGTCGGGATTAATTATATCTATAACTGTATCTTTTAGCCTGTTCGCTAATATTGATGATATTATCTTATGATCCGTGTTGAGTAGTGATATAGATCTATATGATGCACATTTTGTAGCATCCTTCCCTTCTTTATGTATCAATGTTACTATTGATGATGACCATGTTTGAGCCCACTTTCTTGTATCTAATGCACACCTGTATGCTCTAATCAGTAGCGGACTTAATTGATCTTTAAAAGCTTTGTAGAATTCATTTGTAAAACCATCGTCACCTGGAGATTTCCCATTTTTCAACCCCTGTATTTGCTTATGTACTTCTTCTGCCGTTATTGCTTTCGTTAACTTTTTGTTATTTACTTGTTTTAGTTTTGGTAGCTCCAGTTTTCTTAAATATGTCCGAATTTGTTCGCAATCTGCACTTGCCTCTGCCCTATACAGTTTTTCATAATAACTAGCGAATTCTTCTACAATCTGGTCCTTGTCAGTTATTTTTCTAGCTTGTTCTGGTTTTAAATTTGTAATATGCATTTTCTTTGTTTGTTTCTTAAGTTTGTAAGCCAGTATTTTTAAGGACTTTGGCCCACCATCATAACTTTCCTGCTTTGCAAACGTCATTAACTTTTCAATCTCAAACATACGTATTTTTTCTAATTGTGTCTGTTTTTGTTTTAGTTGTAGCTTATCTTCCTTGCTATTAGTTTTACTGTGTCTATTCTCTATCGTTTTTTTTATATCCTCGATTAGCTGTTTCTCTTCTGCTCTTCTTGTTTTTTTTCTAGTTGAGGAATATGAAATAATATATCCTCTCAAGACTGCTTCAGCTCCTTCCCATAATATAATTGGATCTATGTCCTCTGTGTCATTTATTTCCACATAATCTTTTAATTCTTTTTTGATTCGTTCTATAAACTCTGGTTCCTGCAAAAGTGAATTATTAAATCTCCATAATCTCTTGCCCTTACTAATTTGTAATGATATTATCAGGGAGATGGCTGCATGATCGGACATGTTTATTGAGTTAATGTAGCATGTTTTAACTAGCGTTACATTTTGTTTATACATAAAGAAATAATCAAGCCTATTATAAATTGAATGTCTCCCAGAGTAACAGGTGTATTCCTTTTTATCTGGATTTAGCTCTCTCCATATATCTACAAGTCCCAATTCAGAGCATGCTTTCCTCAGTAGGCTGGCGTTTTTCTCCGCTCTATGTACCTTGGTACTTGATGAATCTAGTTTTGAATTCATCACCAGGTTTAAATCCCCTGCCATTATTACCACTCCCTTTGTGTTTGTAACTAATAAGTCTATCAACTGTACCATAAGTTCAGGGCCTGTGTCAGGTGGATAATAAGTATTCAAAAAAGAAATTTCCAGTCCTTCTATTTTACCAACTATTAAAACATATTTTCCTTCCTTATCCGTATAACAGTCTTCTAGTTCAAAGCTTACGTGAGGTTTAATTATTATTACTACTCCTCTTTGTTTTGAGTTATATGTACTGTAATATACCTGACTCTTTGTTATTTTCTTTAATTTTTCATGTTCCTGTTTTTCCAAGTGAGTTTCTTGCAAGTAAACTATGTCCGCTTTTTCTTTCTCCATCTCCAACAAAATCTTTCTCCTTTTTATGACATTATTTATCCCATTGACATTCAGAGATATTACCTTTAAATCACACATGAAACAGCTGACAAATCCTTGGACAGACTATCCTTTGTATTCGTCTGACTTTATCCAACTGATGTACTCCTACAGAGTGGTGTCGGCAGATATATGTGTATCCAGGTGAATATGCATGAATATGCGTGCATGAATGTATGTACATGGACCTGCACGTCTGTGTAGTGAGCATGCAGTTGTTAGGTATAAACCAAAAAAATAAAAAAAAGAGAAAAATACTTAAAGAAATGATTGAAAAAAAGAGAACAGGTAAACACAAAAACATAAAAGTTGAGTTCCATTTGTACCACCCCAGGCAGAGGTGATATCCCTCGGTGACTGTTGTTATAAACATCTTTAGGATCAGGGTGTCAGCCAACAATGTAAGCATGTACCATACCCTATTGTGTCAGCTTGTAATAGAAAACCCCCCTAACCCCCCCTAATTTCTATCTATTTGTATCTAGTATCCATATTCCCCACAAGAGGAAGATATTAAAGCCCAGTGTGGCTTTAGTCCTTTTCATTTATATCTATACACACTCACTCACATACACCCCCCATGCATTCCTCTACACACACACACACACACACACACACACACACACACAGGAAGAGTTACATATACTCTCAAGCAATACAGGGATTAACCAAAAATTGTTCTTTCATATCTCTATTTTCCTCTTTAGCCGAATAAGCAAATTAATTTTACCACAAGCTATTCAAAGCCAATAGTTTTTCCTGCAACTGCATTCATACCTTATTCAGTTCATCAAATATTGCAGTGTCCCTTCGGTGCTCTATGATGGCACTATTAGCCATAAATGTTCTTCTTATCTCTTCCAACATTCAGTTTTGCTTGATAATTAACAAAAAAATAGTAATGAGAAAAAAAAAAAAAAAAAAAAGAGGAGGGGGGAGAGAAGAAGAGTGGGAGAGAGATGGGAAGGGCAATCCAGTTTGTTAATCCACAGTTCATTTTCTTCTATCTGCTTGATATAAGCCTCTCTCCTTCAGTTCTTTTATTGCCGTTGTAGGGTTTGGATACGTTGTAGTTGTCCCGTCCTTGTTGAACATTTTCAACTTTGCTGGTGCCAGAATGTGTGTCTTAATCTCCTGGGCCTTCAGTTGCTCTCTGATGTCTTTGTACAGCAGTCTCTGTTGTCTTACTTTAAACGTGAAGTCATGGTCGAAAAAAATCCGTGTGTCCTTGAAATTCACCTCTCTCTTACTCCAGGCTGCTGGCAACACTTTTCTTTTCAAGTCAAAATCAGTGAGGGCAACAATGATAGGTCGTGCAGAATCCTGTCGCTCTTTGGAGGTGCGATGCGCTCGCATGAAATGAAGTTCTCCTGAAGTTCCGAGGGCTTCTCTGAACAGCTTCTCGAGGAAAGCCGTCATATCAGTGCCTTCACTTTTTTCCGCAACGTTGTAGATACAGACGTTGTTCTGTCTGGATTTATTTTCCAAATAATCCATCTGTTCAGTTAATTCGTTGACCCGAGTTGTAATTGTTTCTGCTCTTTTCTGATTGTTTATCTCCCCGTCATCCAGACTGCTTACTCTGGTCTCCAGCTGGTCCACCCGGGTTACGATCAAATCCAGATTATTGCGTAGGTCTGCTGTTTGCTGCATTATTGTTTTGATATCTCGTTCAGTGTCTTGGCGAAATTCCTTCAGTTCAACTCGCAGTTCTTTAAATTCTTTAGTTAGGGAGTCTTTTAACTCACCAAACAATTGTTGAATCTCGCGTTTTTCCGCCATGCCTTTTGCGTTTTTTTCAGATTTCTCCTTCTTAATTTTCTCTCTGGATTTGATTTCAGCCAACTCCTTATAGGCGCCACCCAAGCGGAGATTCATTCCTCGCTCCTTGCCGACGGGTATTTTCTCTCTTTTGTTAGTATAAATCCAGTTTTATTGAGGAATTACGGGAGGGTGTGCGAGGAACTATTTCCAAGCTGCCGCCATGTCACCGGAACATCAGCTCCAGCCCTCCAACTTTAACGCCAAAACGAATCCCGTTTTCCTTTCTTATTTTCTCTCTTTTTGCTTCGCCTGAACAAGCCCTGTTTTTTCTGAAATGGCTGCGAAAGGAGGCAAGTCGGGCAAAAAAGACGATGCTATTGCTAGCCTAACCTTGGAAGCTATCACCAAGCTGCTCGAGGAACATCGTGAGGCGTCAGCCACCGAGTTCAAAACCTCATTCAGCCAGCTCGACTCTGAACTTGACCAAACGCGGGTTGCAGTGGAGGACCATGGCCAACGTGTCTCGTCCCTTGAAGAGGACCTCAGTCAACGAGTTATGGACCTCGAGAGTATTTGCTCGACTCTACGTGACGATAATGCTCGGCTAAAGGCTAAAGTTACCGACTTAGAGAGCCGAAGCAGGAGGCAGAACATACGTATCCTGGGTCTACCGGAGTCCATTGAAAGCGGATCTCCCACTGAGTTCTTTTCGAAGCTGCTGTGGGAGATATTAGGGAATAACACACTACCCTCACCACCAGAAATCGACAGAGCCCATCGTTCTCTAGCATCCAAGCCGGCCCCCGGACAGTGACCACGGCCGGTCATCCTCCGCCTGCACCGGTACCAGAAGAAGGATCTTATCCTCAGAGAGGCACGGCGGAGAGGGAAACTTGAATACCACGGCCAGCCGGTTCGGGTTGTGGAGGACTACAGCCCCGAAATTCACAACCAGCGTGCAGAATACAGTGGAGTAATGGCAGAACTTTATAAACTGGGTCTGAGGCCGGCTCTTCTCTACTCCGCCCGGCTCCGTCTCACACTGTGTGGTGGAGCCAGAAAATGGATCAGTTCCGTGGACGAGGCGCACAAGTACATCGAGAGTCACCGCAGGTCTCTGAAACCGTCATAATGGGACTGTGCAACAACTCGCTACCGTTCGCGGTCCTGCCATTCTGCAGGCATGTTAGCTTGTGTGGTTTGTTTATGTAGGTGAACATGTTCAATCCTCCGGCTTGTACGTGAGTATCTTCACTCCGCTCCCTTTGTCAGACAACTATTGCTGATATTTATTCATGTTTGCAAAGAAATCTCATGCCGTTCTCATTTTGCATTGGCAGTGAAAGTGAGACAGAATTTATTTCCATTCTCCCATCACTTGCAGCCTGGTTCTTTTGGCAGCATTATTAATATTCAATTTAATCTGACTTGGCAAGCTCTAATACGTTTTTTCCATCTTACCTGCAAGCTCTGCAATAACTTTAGCTGACAATTATAACTTTACATTGTTAAGGGCAGGGATATTTGCTTTATGTTATTTGTAATCACATCTCAGAGCTCATGTCAGGGTGTCTAAGTCTTATTTTGATAAGGGATTCTCCCCTTCTTAATTATACATGTTGTTTTTGAGGTGCCAAGTCCACAAATGTTCGCGATACGGGAGTAGTAGTTAGTTTAGTGTAAGACAGGAAGATCGGTCACTGGGTAATGTTTGTTCTGAAGAGCTTGCTGCTTTTTTTTCTAGCAGCTGTCTTGGTTGGGGAGGGTGGGTTGGGGGGATATGTCACTGCCAGAAAGCTCTACTATTTCCTCTGAAACTAGCACTATACACTAGCCACATCCAATCTCTCTTAAGTTTTTTGCCTAGGCCACTGTTCTCACATCCTAATATTCCTTGTCAAACGATATGAGTGGACACTTGAAGCTGGTGAGTTGGAATGTTAAGGGTCTTAACCACCCTGTTAAAAGAAAAAAGGTCTTTTCACATCTAAAACAACTCAAAACAGAAATAGCCTTCCTACAAGAAACCCATATTCGCTGTTCGGACACCAGCCGCCTGCTTTCAGGATGGTTGGGCAGGGATTTCACTCCTCGTTTTAAGCCAAAGCCCGAGGAGTTTCAATCCTTATCGGTCAGAATGTTTCATTTGAACTGCATAATGTTGTCTCTGACAAGTTTGGCCGTTATGTGATCATCTCTGGCAAATTATACAACACACTAGTCGTACTTGTAAATGTTTATGCTCCTAATGTGGATGACGTAATATTTTTCGAACGAGTGTTCTCCCTGCTCCTAGATCTTAATACATACTCTTTCATACTCGGTGGCAACTTCAACTGTTGGCTTGACCCGATTTTGGACCGATCCTCTACAAACCCTAGCACAGCGAGAAGATCAGCCCGTTTCATTCAGGCTTTTCTCTCTGACTATGGAGTCTGCGATGTGTGGCGCTCTCTCCACACATGCGACAGGGAATACTCCTTTTTTTCACACGTACATCACACATACTCCAGGATTGATTATTTTTTCATTGACAATCAACTGATTCCCCTGGTTCATTCCTGTGCTTATCAGAGCATTATCACCTCTGACCATGCTCCTGTTGTCCTAACCACGCCCGCCGATAGGGGGGGACAAACAGGTCTGCTGTCCCGGGCCCAGGGTATGGGGGGGGGGGCCCTCAATAAATTATGGAATAATTAAAATAAATAAATAAATAAATAAAAATAAAAATAATTAAATAGGCCTATTTGTGGAAAAAATATGTAATATTTGAGTTACATAAAAGCTTCTTATTTGTTTTCTTCCTAATTGTCCTTGAAATAGTGGTCAAGAACCCCCCCCCCCCCCCCCCCCCCCAACACAAAAACAGTTTGGCCACTGATTGTACAACATAACCTAACAGGCCAGCTCTAATGTTAACGTCCAATAGCTTGTATAAAAGCCCGACACAACACGTTATCTTTGACAGAAACAGTTGAGTTTGGCAGCTCCGTCAGAGAGGAGAGCGACCCAGCTGCAGTCAGGTGACAGAGAAAGTGATGCAGGAGGGAAGGAGTCAGGCTGCCGGTGAGAGAGACAGAGTTTCAACAGAGTCTTAAAAAGTCTTACATTTGACAATCTCAATTTTAGGCCTTAAAAAGTCTTAATTACGTCCATACTTTGCATATAGGTCTTAAATTACATTTAATTTGGTCTTAAATATGTACGTTCATTTGCCGCTTCCGTCATCGTCTTTTTATGTTTGGAGGAAACCGAGATTGACAGTCAGCTCCGTGTGTTCTTCCGTCTTAAGTATCAGGAACCTAAGTGGCATTTTGCCAACAGCGCGGTCGGAATTTATCGGCGTACACTTCGCCATTTCCGGAAAGATTTAGACAGCATAATCTGCCAGACGACCCTCAGATTGGGCACACTCGGTGTGAAAGCGCAGGTGTCACACAAAATCAGAAAAACACCAGTTAGCTTCTAAAAGTCTCCAGTGAAGTCACGTAATCACACACTTCTGTACGCCTTTGTCACCAGTTCCCGGTCCAAGTTCATCCAGTTCTGCTCGACCTGATTTTGAACACTGTGTGTGTGTGTGTGTGTGTGTGCGCGCGTGGAGGGTTATTATAGTTAACTAAAATTAAATTCCTAGATAAAAACTAAACTAAAACTACTTAAATCACTTGTAAACTAATTAAAACTAAACTGAAAAACTAAATTAAAATAAAAACAAATGAAAATGTTCAAACTATAATAACTCTGACACACACACACACACACACACTCACTCCATTCTTCATTGTTTGAGCTGCTCTGTAAATGGCAATAAATGTAGTTATTTTTTAAAGTAATTCTGGGACAGCATTTTTCTGTACTTTTTCATACTTCGTGTAGGTTTTAAATTTAGTTCAAAATGGATCAGAGACTGATCACACATTTAATTTCAGCCAGAGCAGAGGATAGGAAGAGCAGAGGATAGGAAGAGCAGAGGATAGGAAGAGCAGAGGATAGGAAGAGCAGAGGATAGGAAGAGCAGAGGATAGGAAGAGCAGAGGAAAAGGAGAGATTTGGGCGCGGCGGCCCATCTAATATCATCTTGTCCTGGGCCCAGGCAAGACTGTCAGCTGGCCTGGTCCTAACTATGTCCCTTCCTGGCCGGCCACAAAGAGACAGACAGTGGCGATTTAATTCAACTTTGCTGTCGGACGATAATTTTGTTAAATTCATGGAAAAGGAGATAGCCTTTTTTCTCACTACTAATATGTCTTCAGACATATCTAGTCTAATTGTATGGGATTCCCTCAAGGCTTATCTCCAGGGACAGATAATATCTTACACTGCGCAGGTGAGGGGAAAATCCTCTAAGGAGCGATCAGACCTAGCCTACCAAATCAAAGAGATCGATATACAATATGCTCGGACTAAGTCTCCAGATCTTTACAAAAAGCGGTTGGAACTCAAGACTAAATTTGATCTACTCACCACTCATTCAATTGAACAATCACTCTTAAAAAGTAAAACCATGTTTTACATATATGGAGACAAATCAGACAAATTACTAGCCAACCAACTAAAAGGCTCAAAGGCTAAACAAAATATTTCTAATATCCGGTTACCAAATGGCCGTACAACTACGGATCACTCACAAATTATTGAAGCATTCAGGGACTTCTATACCCAGTTATACACCTCAGAAGCTCAGACTGATTGTGATGAGATTTCTGATTTTCTAAATGGTCTCAGTATTCCCAGTCTTTCACCAGACTTAAGGAAGAGATTAGAAAAACAGTGTGGTAACAAGGGGCAGTTTGTCAAACCTGTGGGTTTGTGTCAAGCAGGCGCCACCTACTGGACGTTAGGGTCGATGCACTTTTCTTTGTTAGTGCGATGAGTCTGCATTTTGGGCTGTGGGCTACACGCAGGCCGCTTTGATGTCAGAACTATGTGGACGGTCCCAACAATGGTGATGTCATCATTTGTGTGATTGTGTGTGTTCTCAGGAGTGTTTCCTGGAGTCGGTGGACAAAGCAACGCTCTGCTGTCCTCTTTGCAGGAAGAGAGTCTCCACGTGGGCTCGTCTGAACAGCAGGAAGAACACGCTGGTGAACCAGCAGCTCTGGACTCAGATTCAGACCTGCTTCCCTCTGCTGTGTCAGAGACGAGTCAGTGGACAGGACGACGACAGTGAGGATGACCAGCAGCACACACGAGGTACAACACTCACACACAGATATCCCATGATGATCTGCAGGGAGGAAACTGGTTGTACAAAGATTACTGATCCTAATCACTGAATCTTGCTCCACTATTCCGCCTTGCTGTCTGTGTGAAAGCTACAGAGATGACTGGGGGACAGTTTGGTTGTTAGGGGAGAGACTGTGTGTGCGTGTGTGTTGGTCTGACAAACACTTCCACCCACAGAACGACGATATAGATCCGACTACATTAATGTGGCAGCAGCAGGTCGTGAATTCAGCATCTTATACAGGGTTCTCCCCAGAAATTATTAGTGTAGCGGCGCACCGTCTGGGGGGGGGAAGGAAACACGGACGGACAGACGGTCATCTACTCCGTCAGCCGGGGGACGGACGGACGCTCATCGCCGTCAGCCGGGAGCTCCTAGCCGTCAACTGGGGGACGGACGGACGGACGGACGCTCGTCACAGTCACGCGCAGAGTATAGCGGCGCTGACCTAGCGGTATAGCGGCGCAGCGCCGCTGTTCCACCGTCTGGGGAGAACCCTGTTATATGAGGAAGACATACAGAATTACTCTGTGGAAAGAGTCTGCCCTCCTGCCTTTCCTCCTGTCTGTCCTTCCTCTCTGGGTGTAGCCCCATTCACACAGGAGGAGACGTATAAAAGCTGCAACTACGGTTCGCCAATTCTCCGCTGATGGTGATTCACACAGAGCAAAGTGGCTCTCTGTTAAAGACGAACCGCCGTGAATTCACACAGAAAGCTGCGGCTCCTAAAGAGGCGTGACGGTACACGTCATGTTGATGGAGTCAGTGTTTTTTCAAGGTGTTTCCCTGGTTGTCCCCCTGTCAATCTGACTCCCTCACTCGCAGGACGGTGGCTGTTTTCTGGGGGAAAGTTCACTGAAATCTTGGTCGGGAGGGCTGATTTATTTTCATCACAAACACTCAGTGAGTTAAACATTTTTGCTGGTGACAGAAGCTGTTTTTCGGGCAGAAATGTGACGAAGAGTTGGTAGAACAGCCAGGAGGACAGACACCTCTCCACGTATATCTGCTGTATTTTTTTCCTCATATAAGTTGCCAAAGACAGTTACAGTTAATACGTTAGTTTTGTTTGGTCATGTAACATTGCTTTGTGGGACATTTCTCTGTATTAAGTTGAGTGAAGGACCTGTGTAGTTAACGACAGTCCAATCCTCAGCACCCGATGCGCGAAGCCGGCTTATCCGTTCACACTGGTTCGGTTCTCCAATAATACGGCCCTGATACTACCTCCAGAGGCGGATCAGGGCCGGAGCGAAATTCTGCCCCTCGCCGCCTCCGAGAGGTTCACAATGAGACGGAGGCGGGGAATTGGTGAACTATAGGTGCACCCAAAAGCCAGTGTGAATAAGGCTAGTGAGAGTTAGACAGGGTCCTCTGTTTACTGATGGTGATGATGTCATTAAGAGCAGAAAACATGTCTTTGTCACTTTCCAGGATGTTTGTTGGGTCAGTGTGTTGGGAATCGATATCGGCAGTGAATGTGTCGACCCAAGGTGATCACCACGCGAGCAAGCAAAGTTTGAACAAAGAAGATCGTCGTCTTTGGATTCACGTGCACTTTGATTACACGGGAGGTGAATTTGGAGGGATAATACCCAAGGTTCTGAAAAGGTAGTCATAGAAGAAGGTAGAAGCTAAGCGAGCGCTTTGCCAACAACAAAGAATAACACAACGACCGTGTGGTGCACAGCACTCGTCTCTCCCTCAACCAGGGGCCAGCAAGCGAATCGAGGTTCGTTTGTCGTCCGCTGATTGAGCCGGAATACGACGTATTGTGATCACACACGGCGGCAAAACTATACAAGCTGTCCACAGAGTGCATCAGCCTGAATGAGCTCCTAGCGTACAGTCAACCATACGTAGGACTCGGCATCCGTTCACACAAAACAAAAGCACCCTATATTCTATCTGTTTCTGCCCAAACAGAAGCCTCTTACTTGGGTCGCTCGTTGTGACTAGCATGTGTCCCGTCTGATTCGAAACTCCAACCTTTTTTGGATTCGAGCGCGGCATCAGCTGCAGCGTCCTGACAGCTGATGAAGGCAGACTGAGATCACACAGCGGGGTCGATCAAATGGAAGGACCGGACCTCGGTGGTTCCTTCTGAAGATAATCTCTTCCTTCTGCAGGCAGTGAGGGACAACTGGGTTGTGCAGTGTTCCTCTATGGATCCAAAACAATAATGACGAATATTCCAACAAAAACGAAAGTAAAACAAAAACAGTCTCTGTCTCGTCCAGCGAGGAAAGAACTGAAGACTAGGCCAAGCCAAGTGAAAAACGTTTCTCAAAGTTACACCCTTACAGCAACTACTGAATGCATCACGTTATCCTGGGAATGTGACGTGATGAGGGGTCTCCTGACCTTTAAACTCTGAGTGAAGTCATGGTCATTCTGTCGGAGTTTCATGGTCCGCAGCCAATAGGGACCGAGTGAAAGTTTTGGGGCTGTGTCATACCGTGAGTTACAGTTTTGGGTTACACTTTTGGGCCTTGGTTCTGTTCCTTTGTTCTTGAAGTCCTCAGGTTTAAGAAGGCCCTAGTAGTTTTTAGTTTACCTACAGGCCTTAACTTTGTTTGAGCCACGTGGGGTGAGGCCCAACAAGTGTGAACAAACAAAGGTGGTGCAGAGGTGAAGCTTCAGTGACACGCTGCTGATCTGTTGACTCTCTGTGTAACGTGTCTGTGTGTGTGTGTGTGTGTGTGTCTGTGTGTGTGTGTCTGTGTGTAGTCTCATTGGGTTTTCCCAGAGTCTGTGAACCAGGAGAGCTGAGGCAGGAATATGAGGACCAGGTGACCAAAGTAAGTTCAGTCTCTTCATTCTAATTGTGATGATGATGCTGGTGGTGATGATGATGATGGTGATGATGTCATTGCCAGCTGACGGAGGAGAAGCGGGTGCTGGAGGAGGAGGAGCGGAGGGCCAGTGAGGAGTACATCCAGAGGCTGCTGGCTGAGGAGGAGAACCTGCTGCAGGAGGAGAGGAGGAGAAAGGAGGAAGATGAGAGGCTGGCTCGACTGCTCAGTGATCAGCTGGTCAGTGATGATCAGTAATCAATATTCCGAACATTAAAGTTATCTAATGTCTCAATTATGTTCATTTATTTTACGGTGCTTTGATACAACACGGATTCTCTTCAGTTCACCTAAACACTGTTCACATGTTCAGTGTTCAAACTGATCAACTTTATTGTTCAATGTAAACAAACAGTTGTGATGTCATCAGTGATGTCATCAGTGAGCCACAAGTCAACAGGAAGGTGTTTGTTCATGTAGTCTGTAATTAGCTCTGCAGCCTGTGGGGGCGATATCGCCACTCTGTTCAACTCCTCCATCTTATCTCCCCCCTCCTGTCTCTCTCTCTCCTGCCCCTCTGTCTCTATCTCCCCTCTCCTGTCTCTCTCTCTCCTGCCCCTCTGTCTCCTATCTCCCCCCCTCCTGTCTCTCTCTCTCCTGCCCCTCTGTCTCTATCTCCCCCTCTCCTGTCTCTCTCTCTCCTGCCCCTCTGTCTCTATCTCCCCCCTCCTGTCTCTCTCTCTCCTGCCCTCGTCTGCTCCCCCTCTCTGTCTCTATCTCTCCCTGCCCTCCTGTCTCTCTCTCCCCCCCTCTGTCTCTCCTGCCCCTCTGTCTCTATCTCCCCCTCTCCTGTCTCTCTCTCTCCTGCCCCTCTGTCTCTATCTCCCCCTCTCCTGTCTCTCTCTCTCCTGCCCCTCTGTCCTCTATCTCCCCCCCCTCCTGTCTCTCTCTCTCCTGCCCCTCTGTCTCTATCTCCCCCTCTCCTGTCTCTCTCTCTCCTGCCCCTCTGTCTCTATCTCCCCCCCTCCTGTCTCTCTCTCTCCTGCCCCTCTGTCTCTATCTCCCCCCCTCCTGTCTCTCTCTCTCCTGCCCCTCTGTCTCTATCTCCCCCCCCCTCCTGTCTCTCTCTCTCCTGCCCCTCTGTCTCTATCTCCCCCTCTCCTGTCTCTCTCTCTCCTGCCCCTCTGTCTCTATCTCCCCCCTCTCCTGTCTCTCTCTCTCCTGCCCCTCTGTCTCTATCTCCCCCTCTCCTGTCTCTCTCTCTCCTGCCCCTCTGTCTCTATCTCCCCCTCTCCTGTCTCTCTCTCTCCTGCCCCTCTGTCTCTATCTCCCCCCCCTCCTGTCTCTCTCTCTCCTGCCCCTCTGTCTCTATCTCCCCCCCTCCTGTCTCTCTCTCTCCTGCCCCTCTGTCTCTATCTCCCCCTCTCCTGTCTCTCTCTCTCCTGCCCCTCTGTCTCTATCTCCCCCCTCCTGTCTCTCTCTCTCCTGCCCCTCTGTCTCTATCTCCCCCTCTCCTGTCTCTCTCTCTCCTGCCCCTCTGTCTCTATCTCCCCCCTCCTGTCCTCTCTCTCTCCTGCCCCTCTGTCTCTATCTCCCCCCTCCTGTCTCTCTCTCTCCTGCCCCTCTGTCTCTATCTCCCCCTCTCCTGTCTCTCTCTCTCCTGCCCCTCTGTCTCTATCTCCCCCCCTCCTGTCTCTCTCTCTCCTGCCCCTCTGCCCCTCCCCTCCATCAGAACTCCCCCGTGGTCTCTCAGGAGAACCCTCGTCCTGCTGACGCCACTCCAGCCAAGAAAAAGAAGAAGAAGGAGGAGGTCGGACAGATTGAGAAGTAGGTCGACTGCAAACGTTTGAGTCGTGTGACCAGACTTCAGTGTTTCCCCTATATGCATCATCATATTTCAGCACCAGACCGCCGCTGCTGATTTCTTTTTCTTTTTTTTTTTTACGATGAGAGAGGAGAGGTGGAGAGTGGGCTCAGTCTTGTCTCTTTAGAAACTAATGTTATGTCATCAGCTGTGCTGTCTCTCAGCATACGCCACAACGGAGGTAACGTTAGCGGCAGGTTTGGAGATGGTGCAACAAGAAACTTTGAGTTTACTTGATAATGTCAGCACAACGATTTTAACAAGCACCGAGTAGATGTAAACCATGAAGCAAGCAACACTGATCACGGATTCAGGATTATCATTCGGGGTAGATGGATTTATGCCGAGTTCACAAGTAAGGCCTCCGACTCTGAGTGGCGTTCCAGTGTACTTTTTCTAGTAGGTGGTCGGAAAATTCCTACTGTCTCAAACGCAGCATTACTATGCGCGAGGGCCACTGTGACGTGTGAAAGCTGTCGAGCTCAAGTTACTGACAGACTACTTCACAGAAAAACAGACATTTTGGATTGTTCTAGTATTTGTGTTATGTGCCTTTACTGTATATGGTTGGTTGTAAATATATACTTTGTGATATTATTGTCCATAATTGTATTAAAGATTACACTTTTATTGGGTTCAATAAAAGTGTATTTTCCTAAATCTTGAGACACCTCATGTGTAAGTTAGACAGACATTTCCCTGCTCATTACTGTGCACAAACGTACTGTTGTGTACTTAAGCCTTAAGAGCCGCTCTGGTGCCGGCAGACACATAGAAACCTCCTGGCAGGGTGCACTTTGTGTTTGCCTTTGCACGCATGCGAACACTCACCTCCACTGATACAACTCCATCCTAGGGTAAACACTGGACTTGATCCACTAACACCGGTGTGACTGACTGACTGACTGGTCCAGAGTGGTGCGAATAGACATCATTAATATCAGCTTGTGATGACACATTATTATATAATGATGATCAGAGGATCACAGCTGAGACACAAACGGTCAAGTTTGATCACAGAGTGATGATGATGGTTCCTGTGTGTTTCAGGTTCTTGTCTCCTCGTCAGTCCGTCAGTAGCAACACCTGCAAATTAACAGCCAACAAGGTCAGTTTGACTAACAGCATTCTAACAGTGTTAGAAGATATTAGACTGTGTTAGAACATCTTAGAACATGTGTTAGAACATATTAGGCTGTGTTAGAACATCTTAGAACATGTGTTAGAACATATTAGGCTGTGTTAGAACATCTTAGAACATGTGTTAGAACATATTAGACTGTGTTAGAACAAGTGGTAGAACATATTAGACTGTGTTAGAACATGTGTTAGAACATGTTAGACTGTGTTAGAACCTGTGTTAGAATATGTGTTAAAATATGTGATAGAACATATTAGACTGTGTTAGAACATGCGTTAGAACATGTGTTAGAACATATTAGACTGTGTTAGAACATGTGTTAGAATATGTGTTAGAACATATTAGACTGTGTTAGAACATGCGTTAGAACATGTGTTAGAACATACTAGACTGTGTTAGAACATGTGTTAGAACATACTAGACTGTGTTAGAACATGTGTTAGAACATGTTAGACTGTTAGAACATACGTTAGAACATGTTAGACTGTGTTAGAACATGTGTTAGAACATGTTAGACTGTGTTAGAACCTGTGTTAGAATATGTGTTAAAATATGTGATAGAACATATTAGACTGTGTTAGAACATGCGTTAGAACATGTGTTAGAACATATTAGACTGTGTTAGAACATGTGTTAGAACATACTAGACTGTGTTAGAACATGTGTTAGAACATGTTAGACTGTTAGAACATACGTTAGAACATGTTAGACTGTGTTAGAACATGTGTTAGAATATGTGTTAGAACATATTAGACTGTGTTAGAACATGCGTTAGAACATGTGTTAGAACATACTAGACTGTGTTAGAACATGTGTTAGAACATACTAGACTGTGTTAGAACATGTGTTAGAACATGTTAGACTGTTAGAACATACGTTAGAACATGTTAGACTGTGTTAGAACATGTGTTAGAACATGTTAGACTGTTAGAACATACGTTAGAACATGTTAGACTGTGTTAGAACATGTGTTAGAACATGTTAGACTGTGTTAGAACATACGTTAGAACATATTGGACTGTGTTAAAACATGTGTTAGAACATATGTTAGAACATGTGTAAGAACATATTAGACTGTGTTAGAACATGTGTTAGAACATATCTTAGAACATGTGTTAGAACATTTTACACTGTTAGAACATGTGTTAGAACATATTAGACTGTTAGAACATATGTTAGAACATATTAGACTGTGTTTGAACATGTGTTAGAACATATGTTAGAACATGTGTAAGAACATATTAGACTGTGTTAGAACATGTGTTAGAACATATCTTAGAACATGTGTTAGAACATTTTACACTGTTAGAACATGTGTTAGAACATATTAGACTGTTAGAACATATGTTAGAACATATTAGACTGTGTTTGAACATGTGTTAGAACATATGTTAGAACATGTGTAAGAACATATTAGACTGTGTTAGAACATGTGTTAGAACATATCTTAGAACATGTGTTAGAACATATCTTAGAACATGTGTTAGAACATATCTTAGAACATGTGTTAGAACATATTAGACTGTTAGAACATATGTTAGAACATATTAGACTGTGTTATAACATGTGTTAGAACATATGTTAGAACATATTAGACTGTTAAAACATGTTAGAATATGTGTTAGAACATATTAGACTGTGTTATAACATGTGTTAGAACATATGTTAGAACATATTAGACTGTTAAAACATGTTAGAATATGTGTTAGAACATATTAGACTGTGTTAGAACATGTGTTAGAACAAGTGTTAGAACATATTAGACTGTGTAAGAACAAGTGTTAGAACATATTAGACTGTGTTAGAACAAGTGTTAGAACATATTAGACTGTGTTAGAACAAGTGTTAGAACATATTAGACTGTGTTAGAACAAGTGTTAGAACATATTAGACTGTGTTAGAACATGTGTTAGAACATTGTTAGAACATGTGTTAGAACATTGTTAGAACATATTAGACTGTTAGAACAAGTGTTATAACATATTAGACTGTGTTCTAACATGTGTTAGAACATATGTTAGAACATATTAGACTGTTAAAACATGTTAGAATATGTGTTAGAACATATTAGACTGTGTTAGAACATGTGTTAGAACAAGTGTTAGAACATATTAGACTGTGTTAGAACAAGTGTTAGAACATATTAGACTGTGTTAGAACAAGTGTTAGAACATATTAGACTGTGTTAGAACAAGTGTTAGAACATATTAGACTGTGTTAGAACAAGTGTTAGAACATATTAGACTGTGTTAGAACATATTAGACTGTGTTATAACACGTGTTAGAACATATGTTAGAACATATTAGACAGTTAAAACATGTTAGAATATGTGTTAGAACATATTAGACTGTGTTAGAACATGTGTTAGAACATGTTAGAACATGTGTTAGAACATGTGGTAGAACATGTTAGACTGTGTTAGAACATATTAGACTGTGTTAGAACATGTGTTAGAACAAGTGTTAGAACATATTAGACTGTGTTAGAACATGTTAGACTGTGTTAGAACATGTTAGAACATGTGTTAGAACATGTGTTAGAACATGTGTTAGAACATGTTAGAACATATTAGACTGTGTTAGAACATGTTAGACTGTGTTAGAACATGTGTTAGAACATGTTAGAACATGTGTTAGAACATGTGGTAGAACATGTTAGACTGTGTTAGAACATATTAGACTGTGTTAGAACATGTGTTAGAACAAGTGTTAGAACATATTAGACTGTGTTAGAACATGTTAGACTGTGTTAGAACATGTTAGAACATGTGTTAGAACATGTTAGAACATGTGTTAGAACATGTGGTAGAACATGTTAGACTGTGTTAGAACATATTAGACTGTGTTAGAACATGTGTTAGAACAAGTGTTAGAACAAGTGTTAGAACATATTAGACTGTGTTAGAACATGTTAGACTGTGTTAGAACATGTTAGAACATGTGTTAGAACATGTGTTAGAACATGTGTTAGAACATATTAGACTGTGTTAGAACATGTGTTAGAACATTGTTAGAACATGTGTTAGAACATTGTTAGAACATATTAGACTGTTAGAACAAGTGTTATAACATATTAGACTGTGTTATAACATGTGTTAGAACATATGTTAGAACATATTAGACTGTTAAAACATGTTAGAATATGTGTTAGAACATATTAGACTGTGTTAGAACATGTGTTAGAACAAGTGTTAGAACATATTAGACTGTGTTAGAACAAGTGTTAGAACATATTAGACTGTGTTAGAACAAGTGTTAGAACATATTAGACTGTGTTAGAACAAGTGTTAGAACATATTAGACTGTGTTAGAACAAGTGTTAGAACATATTAGACTGTGTTAGAACATATTAGACTGTGTTATAACATGTGTTAGAACATATGTTAGAACATATTAGACAGTTAAAACATGTTAGAATATGTGTTAGAACATATTAGACTGTGTTAGAACATGTGTTAGAACATGTTAGAACATGTGTTAGAACATGTGGTAGAACATGTTAGACTGTGTTAGAACATATTAGACTGTGTTAGAACATGTGTTAGAACAAGTGTTAGAACATATTAGACTGTGTTAGAACATGTTAGACTGTGTTAGAACATGTTAGAACATGTGTTAGAACATGTGTTAGAACATGTGTTAGAACATGTTAGAACATATTAGACTGTGTTAGAACATGTTAGACTGTGTTAGAACATGTGTTAGAACATGTTAGAACATGTGTTAGAACATGTGGTAGAACATGTTAGACTGTGTTAGAACATATTAGACTGTGTTAGAACATGTGTTAGAACAAGTGTTAGAACATATTAGACTGTGTTAGAACATGTTAGACTGTGTTAGAACATGTTAGAACATGTGTTAGAACATGTTAGAACATGTGTTAGAACATGTGGTAGAACATGTTAGACTGTGTTAGAACATATTAGACTGTGTTAGAACATGTGTTAGAACAAGTGTTAGAACAAGTGTTAGAACATATTAGACTGTGTTAGAACATGTTAGACTGTGTTAGAACATGTGTTAGAACATGTGTTAGAACATGTGTTAGAACATATTAGACTGTGTTAGAACATGTTAGACTGTGTTAGAAAACGTTATAGCGCGTGTTAAATCATGATAGAACTTTTGTTGGAGCATTAGAAAGGCTGTAGAACGTATTAGAACCCTGTCTGACTTCCCGTTTCAGGAGAACATCCTGGTCTCTGGCCGGTCCCTCCCTCACCTGGAGCATCACAGTGCAGACCTCCACCTGACCGCTCCGTCAGTGTCCTTCAGGCTCGCTAGTGACGGAGGAGCTTCATCGTTGGCCAAGAGGAAGAGCCCTGAGGAAGAGGAGGTGACAGTCCATAAACAAGTCTGTCACTCCTCCTCCACCACCATGTCCTCCTCCTCCACCCCGTCCACCTCCCCCTCCCTCCTGCAAGGGAATACTGAGTTGGAAGCGGAGCTGCTGAGCAGACTGCAGCAGGAGGACGAGGACCGGAGGCTGGCTCTGCTCCTGCAGAAGGAGTTGGACCAGGAGGAGCGACAGAGAGCCACAGACAGACGGAAAGGATCCACAGATGCTTACCCGCTCCGTCAGCACCACCCGGGGAGGGAGGAGGCCAGCAGGAGCGCTGTCACGCCCAGTAGAGCTTTCAAAAAGACTACAAAGACCTCTTTCTCCTCCTCTTCCTCCTCCTCCTCCTCCTCCTCCTCCTCCTCTGCCTCCTCCATCAGAGGCAGTAAACAGGCGACTCTGACTGAGATGTTTTCAGGCCTGAACAGATGAACTCTCTCTGCACTGTCTCAGTGTCTCTCCACCATCACTGGGCTCAGGTCAGAGGTCGTCATCATTTCTTCTTCTTTGTTTAAAATAAAAGTAGTTTATTTTATTTTGAGAGAATTTAAAGTGAAAAGTGCCGACAGAGCTTCATCCTGTGGAGAGACAAGACAGAAATATGTGGACAGCTGAACCTTCTCCACACTGCATTCTTGAATATTCTTCACCGTCAGTCGGGTTCTTCACGGTCCGTCAGGTTCTCCAGTGGGTTCATCAGCTGTTTCAGAGACAAACCTAACCCAGTGATTATTTCCCTTCAGAACAGGTGTCCACATACTTTTGGCCTTATGATGTGAACTAAATGAGAGTTTGTGGCAGCTGAATGTTGAATGTTAAACTAATAAACCAGAATTTTTTCCTCTGTAAACATGCTACTTGTGACGGTTAGTTAGTGTCACATGACACCTTCATGCTGTCATTATGCTGAAGGTCAGGATGTTGATGCTGCGTTCATGTCCTGTATGTAATATTCATTTGGTAAAGACTCTGGACCTGAGGGGGAGTAAAAACTCCTCAACAGTAACAAATTGTCATTAGATTGACGGTTGATTATCTCAGACAACGCAAGATGTTTATATCAGTTTGTTCTTCAGAAACTTTAAGGTCCAAGTATTGATGATATCGATCGTATGTGACTGAGAGCATTGAAACCGTTATGTTGACATCATGTCTGTAATGATACCTGAGTTTTCATCATGTTGATGTGATTCAGTGTGATGTGATGTCCTGATGACATCATTATTTTTGATGTCTGTCCAGAATAAATGTTCGTAAGTCCTCTTCGGAATCAAAGAAAGATGGTTTAGAAGTAAGGGGTCTCCATATTTTTTTGATTTGTTCCATATCAAAGTAATCAATCAATTACATTCATAATCAGATTTTGTTTATTTGTCCCGCAAACAAACGGGGACATTTCTTAGGAACAGACACATGGAAACAGGAGCTGCTAACAGCTCATTTCACAGCTCGGACAGGCTCTTGATTTATTCTTTCTGTCAACATTGTGGTTAACAAACAGAAACTGAATGTCGCTGTTAGCATGCTGACATCTATCAGATTCATTTTGAGTGGAGTTCTGTGAGTGCTGTGATCCCTCCTGCCTGAAGGGGGCGCTGATGACAGTTTAGGTCCTTCAGCTGGTCTTTCGTCAGACAAAGAAAAGAATCAGATACAGTAAATATGAAACAAATGTTTTTTTCTTTATTGCTTCATGTTTTCAGATGAAATCAGACAAACGGCTGGTTCAGATGTTAAACAGACGTTTGAACAAAGTTCTCGGCTTCAGATCATAAATGTTTCAGCTCAGGTATGTTACCTGAGGATGCTCATTTATCAATAAACCAAAGTGAGTCAATAAAGATCCAACTGCAGGCTCATCTGTCTGAACCATGAATTTACTTTGGTCAAAGTTTCCGGGGTCAGAACTGAATCGTGAGTTTGATCAGCTGGTTCCAGAATCAGCTGTCGGCTGATCTGAAATCAGAAAAAATGACAACATGAACTTGTTTTTCTTTCTCTCATCAGTGACTGTTGGTAAAGCTCAGCGGTCTGAGGAAAGAGGAAGTGTGACGCCTCTGGTGTCGCTGTGGTCATGTGACCCTGAAGGAGCTGAGGCCGTCTGACGTCTCCTGGTGAATCACATGAAGTGTTTGGACCTGCTGAGTCAGGATGTTTAAAGTCCTCTTCTGGTTTCATTGTGTGATCAGTGACGATTCTTTCTGTCCTGATCAGCTTGTTATGGCCTGATCAAAGCCGTTAATACTGATTATCTGTTGACAGTCTGATCTGTAACTAATATTTACTGAGATGTTGGTCCAGCTGAGATAAACACCAGGGCCCGTATTCACAAAGACTTTTATCTTAACGTTAGGAGGACTCCTAAATGGGACTTAAAGTTTTTATGTAGGAGTCGTTTCTTAAAAGTAATTCACAAAGCTGCTGAGACCTTTTAGTTCTGAAAACGGTGAACTCCTAAACTAGAAGTAACTCTCTGTTGCTATGGATGACGTCATTTTATTAGGATGCACTTAGAAGCGGTGACAACGGTGATTGGCTGTTGAGTGACAGGGCAGCCCATTGAAAAGTCATTTAGGCTACGCAATGCATGAAGGGAAAATAAGGAAGTTGCCTACAAGCCCATGACAAAGCCTATGAAAAGATATTGGATAAAGAAATGTATTTATGAGGCAAATTAAGTGCCCCCCCCCCCAAACAAAAACAAAAAAACAAAAACGCTTCAGACAAAAATTACAAATTAGAAGATTGTGATGAAAAACGTGAATTGTCAATAAAAGGGGCATTTGCTTGAAAAGCTGCGTCAAACCTCTCTCCATTAAAATTCAGGATCCGGGCCATTTCCCAACAATGTCCAGTATATTGTAACATGCGTCAAAGACAATTTGTGTATTGATGGAATGCAACTTTTTCCGATTGACAAAAGCCCTATTCACACAGGACTAGTATAACCTGGGGACCTCCAGTAATTTGTAATAATTTCGGAGGTCGTCTGTGATCTTAATCCCGTAAAATGACCTTGAAAGATGATTAGATGTCTTATGTGCGAATGCACCGCACGAAACACAGATGTGGTGGGATCATTTCTAAATCTCTTGAGGTCTCCAGGTAATACTAGTCCCGTGTGCAGAGCTTCATTTTCCCCGTAGTCAAACACCGGCGTGTTGCCAAACATTTTAACTCTGGCGTTATTGGATTGTTTCAGTTGGTTGGGGACGTTATTGCGTCTCTCACCAACTCAACCACAACTTCAGTCCCTTCACGGTCCATCTGACATCGTTTTAATAATTCCCTGTTATTTAGCGTCTCCAGAACATTCTGCTGTGACCAGGTCTTAGTGAGTCAGGAGTCCTCTGGACTACTTCTAAGCTCTCCCACACTTAGCTGCTACTTTTAGGCTTAAAATGTTTTGTGAATAACTCTTATTTTCAAAAATTAGGAGTCCTAAAGTTACGACTGACACGCCCATTATTTTTAGGAGTTGCTCCTAAATTTGCCTGTTAGGAGCTACTTTTAGCCTGAAGATTCTTTGTGAATACGGGCCCTGATCCAGATCCTGACGGTCCTGGTTCAGAAACATAAGCTGATGGTTTATGAGAGAAGAGGTGTTGCAGAGGGGAGCGTCTTCACTCACAGATGATCTTTGATGGGTTCAGTTAATCAATGAATGATCATTAATAAGAGACGTCAACATGAGAAGAAGCTCTGATGATGATGATGATGAAGAAGCTCTGATGATGATGATGATGATGATGATGATGAAGAAGCTCTGATGATGATGATGATGATGAAGAAGAAGCTGTGATGATGATGAAGAAGAAGCTCTGATGATGATGATGATGATGAAGAAGAAGCTCTGATGATGATGATGAAGAAGAAGCTCTGATGATGATGATGATGATGAAGAAGAAGCTCTGATGATGATGATGATTAAGAAGAAGAAGCTGTGATGATGATGAGGAAGAGGAGGAGGAGACAGATGAAGAACGTCCTCTCAGCTGTTCGTGCACCACAAACCTTTGGTCCTTTCAGCTGGCAGCTGTCAATCAAAATGGTTTGAACCAATCAAACAACTGACTGAAGCAGTAAAGCTCCTCCCCCTGATGACCCACAGAGACCACCTGAGGTGGGTCAGGGTTTTGATGTGGATTCAGACTCTGGTGTGGTGGAACAGGTCCAGACCACCTGTCACATGAGACCATCAGACGAACTCAGACCTGAAATCAGGTCAACCAGAACGCCTCATCCTGTGGTGGTGATGATGTTTCCCATGAGTCTTTGCTGTCCTGTGACTCACAGGCGAGCTAAAATAAGAAGAACTGAAAATAGAGAAAAGCTCAAGTGGACTCACTGACGTCCTGACCTGGACCAGAACCCAAACCTGTCTGATGCTCATTGTAATAATCAATGACCTTTGACCTCCGGCTGTCCTGTGAGTCACGTACACATTTACATTCTTTACATCGTCTCGTGTTAAAAATGCCGTCCATGATATTTAAAAATAATGTCAGCGTGGGTACTTCCTGTTTCCATATTTGTCCGTGGGCGTGTCCCTGGGAGTTATAAATGTTGGTTCCTCAGAATGACTTGAAGTTGATCATCTGTCTGTTGA